>NC_062567.1:50740255-51041366 GCF_022837055.1 Prionailurus viverrinus | reverse complement strand
TTAATATTTAATATAAGTATTTTTGCCTCTACTTTTATATTTAGAAAAGTCTTTTCTTCCATCATAGCCTATAAATAATGCAAAAATTTTCTTCCAGAACTATTTTTTGAATTTATTTTGGGCTATGGAATGAAGTGGGAATTTAGTATTTTTCTTATGGTAACCAACTATCTCAAGAAAAGTGATAATAATAAATGACTGAGTTGAATTGATAATAAAAGTAAAGAGATAAAAGAGTCATGTGCTTGATCATTTGTGGATTGATATAAGACTCAATGAGCACTGGGCCTAAAGATGAGGAGAATGATGTATGTAAATTCCTACTTACTCTAGCAGTCAAAACAGTTCCAGTAAAGTGAGACCAGCCATTCATTCAGTCATATTTGATTTGGTTGAGATCTCTTGAATCCACATTATTGTACTGACTGGCAGTATGAACGCAGTACACATTTGAAACTCAGCACTAACTAGGAAATATGTGTGTAAAAATAAGGTAAAACCATAGTTCTAGGCCACAGGGAAACTTAAATATTGTTGAGACCTAGGCATATGAAACAATAAGCATGCCTGATGAGCTATAATACATGGTAATTATGAAGTAGAGACAATTACTGCAAATGGAGTTAGAAAAGGTGATGAAATGGACCAAGGCTACTGCTTAACTCTAATGCCCAGTGTGCCACTTTGTACTCTGTGTATACCGAATAAATTGTACTTGAGGAAATAGATATATTTGGGCTCATTGACAATGAATTTTAGCAAGCTATTTTCAAAGTTGTTTCACTTTCAACAATTTCTTTCCGTTTGAAGTTAGCAAAAAGAAAGACAACTCCTCTGTATCTTAAAACAGTCCTCATCTTTCAATAACACAGTTTTGACTGTCTATAAATAGCAGCTTTCTCCCCCCACCCCACTGTAGTTTGAAATAAGTTTGAATTTGAGATCAGTCATGCTACTAAGAGATTTCCACAAGGAGTGAAGGAAATGCTCTACCTTACACAAGGGGATTTACATTGGGCAATTACTGCAAAACACACTGAACCTATTGTTAATGGCACAATGTCATTTGTATGGCTTGCTAGCTAGCTCATCTTGTGTCCAAATGAGGTACATTGGAAAATGTGGGTGTTTCTTTCATAAGGAAGTATGCAAATTCAGGATATACAACATCTGATGATATTGGAGGTTGGGTCACACAACAGGCCAAAATTCAGTCAAAGAGAAATTGCTCTGGAATCTAAAATGAGATATTTATCACTACTGGAAAGATGGCTATGCTCATGGCTTCCGCTAAAGCAGGGATAAAAGATAGTCATTGTTCCATATGTTTTCTTTTGGGGATATATCTTCTCAGTATAAAATCACATAGTTAGCAGTTTTAGTTTGGTTGACTGTACATACAAAAAGGCAAATTCTTTCGAACACAATAACCCATTTTTGATCTACATCCTGTGCTCAAAAAACATGTTTCTGTGTTTGACTGCTCTTTAACACATACTACCTTTTCACCACAATTTTATGGAAGTAGTGAATTCTTCAAAGATCAAGGCACTGAAAGCCATTAATGGAACAGAGTTTAAATTTACTAGTTTACCAAAAATATTGTTTTAAGGATTAATCTCTATGAGCACATTAAATATTTTTTGTATGGCTTCCTATAAACATAATTTATTGGTTATATAAAGTGAATATGATTATTTTTTTCTTGAATATAGTCAAGAACCTATTGAAGAATATATGTTATATTAATACATTCTTCTTAAATGCATTCTTCCTAATTGTATTCTTCATAAATATATTTATCACAAATATGACTATATTCAATGAATTTATTCATATTCATTATGCTTATAATACCATCTTATTAGGCTGTATTTAATTAATATACTTATATTTTAGAACATAATAAATTTTAATATATTTAATATATTCTATACATTCATTAGAAAATAATAAAGACCAAATAAACCTAGGACTCAGCTTTTGACAAATTGAATATTCTTTAATATGTATTTATACAGAGAAAGACAGATACCATATGGTTTCACTCTTATGTGGATCCTGAGAAACTTAACAGAAACCCTTGGGGGAGGGGAAGGAAAAAAAAAAAAGGTTAGAATGGAAGAGAGCCAAAGCATAAGAGACTCTTAAAAACTGAGAACAAACTGAGGGTTGATGGGGGGTGGGAAGGAGGGGAGGGTGGGTGATGGGTATTGAGGAGGGCACCTTTTGGGATGAGCACTGGGTGTTGTATGGAAGCCAATTTGACAATAAACTTCATATATTGAAAAAAAATAATGCAATGTATTTAATGAAAATATATGTATGTTTAAAAACAATATGCCTTATGACAAGTTTTTGTAAGTTTGAAAATTTGGTAAATTTGGAAACTTTGTCATTTGGTAAACTGACTTTGTAACTGACATCAGATTTAATTCTATTATCAGTTCATTTGCTTAAAAAAACATAATTTGTGATTGTCTTTGATGACTTGGAATGGAAAAATGCATTTCAGTTTTACACTTGGTTCAGTTTTGACTACTTGGCTTCAGTGATGATGTGGCAAAAGCCAATTTAAAATCAATTACAATTTGTAGCATGATACTATAAATCCATTCCCACAAATTGATAGTGAACCTAAATTTTTTAGGATTACCCATTCACCTAAAATTAACAAACATAGTTATTATTGTTTGTAACAAAGGAAAAAAAAAGATAGTATGGGGCTTGCTTGCAGATAAATCTGTTATTCTTTCTCTGGTTCTAAACTTTTAGAATAGTCTATTCTCAGTCTCTAGACTGCTATGTTCATATGATAAGCATTGATCCACAGATTTACAATAATTTAGTTTTTCTAGTGCAAGGAGCAGGTAGAGTCTATATGAATATGCACATACATTTAGACTTTCACATACCTTCATTATCTGAGCTTAGGTAAAGAATGAATTAAATTTGGACTATAAAAAGTTAGTCTTAGAAAATTCTGCAACTGTGCTTAACAAAATCAAACATAAAACAAAAACAGATCAAAATCAAAGCAAAGCAACAAGTAACTGAAGATTGAATATTAATCTGCTTCTTTGAAGGTATTGTTATGGTTTAGTTTTGTGTGTGTATTTAACTACCATCTACTGTCTCCTATAGATTAATTGCTCTGTATTTACAAAACATGGATTCAAAAAATCGTTCTGTTCATTTGAGCTAGGGATTTTGAAGAAAGAACCTTTATTATCAACACTGATCTTACCAAGAAAAAGGACAAGCAGTACTACAGTTCGTTATTAAAGAGAAAAGGGCTGGGGTTTACTAACATCTGAATTCAGTGTACAGAAAAACTTACTCTAAATCTAAAACCTCAGACTGCTACCTTACCTTTAAAAAAGAAAATTGTGGGGCACCTGGGTGGCTCAGTAGGTCAAGAATCTGACTTCATCTCAGGTCATGATCTCACAGTCCAGGAGTTCAAGTCCTGTGTCGAGCTCTGTGCTGACAGCTCAGAAACTGGAGCCTGCGTTGGATCCTGTGTCTCCCTCTCTCCCTGCCCCTCCTCCACTCATGTTCTGTCTTTGTCTCTCAAAAATGAATAAACATTAAAAACAATTAAAAAAAGAAAATTGTTTATAACTTGATGAGCCAAATGCATTATTATGCATAGAGTGGGACTTTAATTAATATGTTCATTTTCTTTCATCTTTCTCTCATGAATATAATTTTCTGCTACATTCATCAGATAAGTAACAGTATAATATGAAGGATCTTAAAGAGTTTTCCTATCAAATATTCATTTCCCTCTTTGGCTTCTTGTGTGTTAAATTCCCAACATGTGAGCCAGTCTTTTTAATGAAAAACTTTAACAAAAGGCCCATTAAAATATGCACCTGCCTGGGAGGAGCATAGTAAATTCAAAATTAAGAGGCAGCAGAAGAGGATGTTACCTCTTAGTGAGAATGGTGTCTTTAGTTAGCTGGCATCACATTGGAAAGTAGCAAAATGAGGCCCCTGAGGGACATGTCTGAAGAGTTAAGGGAAAGGGAGAAGAGCAAAAGGGACTGAAAAATATTTTGCCATATGGAAACTATTTTGACAATAAATTTCATATATTGAAAAAAATAAAATAAAATAAAATAAACAAAAAAAAGACAAATATTTTGCCATAGAAGTTAGTCCTTGGGGCACCTGGGTGGCTCAGTCAGTTGAGCATCCGACTTTGGCTCAGATCATGATCTCACAGCTCAGTGAGTTCGAGCTCCACATCGGGCTCTGTGCTGACAGCTCGGAGCCTGGAGTCTGCTTCGCATTCTGTGTGTGCGTGTCTCTCTGTTCCTGCCCTGCTCACACACTGTCTCTCTCTCAAAAATAAATAAAGATTAAAAAAATTTAAAAAAAAAGACGTCAGTCCTTGATGTAGCCTGTCATCTCTCATACAGACTAAGGAAGGAAAAATAAATGACAATGACAATTTGATTTTCAAGATGACAGGTGTATATCACATGGGTACGTGGCACATGTGTGTGGATTTTTTACAGTATATATAGGTGTTTTAGCTTAACTGGAGGCATGAGGTACAACTTCATAAGTGATTAGCTGTATCTATTGACCAAATATTTCACTGTGCATAAGGGAACCTGATAGTGGCTAATATACTATTATCCAATCTACACATATTTACTGAGTCTCTTTTATTCATGGAACTACATTTTTAACAGAAACTGTAATATCTTATAAAGGAATATAGGAAATTTTTAACCTTTTGAGAGTGATATTTTGGAATTAGTTTACTTAAAATCCCATCATATAGACAACCATTTATTCTGGCCCAGCCCAAAGAAAAGAGTTAACAGACCACCAAAAGATGCTTAATTAAAAATTTTCTATATTGGTAGGTCCAATGATATTTTAAACAAAATATACATTAGTAAGTTACATATATTAGCTATTCTGCTAACCAAGAATGTTTTTGCCATTATATGATGAATTTGAAGACAGTCACATTTCCACAAACTCAGAATCATGGCCTGGTGAGTAATGAAGGTAAAATATTATCTGGTTTCATTAGCCAGTGATTGATGAATCACAACTGATGACCTTTTTGTGAAAAACTTTAGGAAAATGAAGTCTTTGAGCTACAGTCAACTTACATCACATTTCTTTCTTTACATTATATTAATCAAAGCTCTTTGTGTAACATAGCTAAATTTGCAAGCAATTCAGATGATCCAGATAAACTCAAATGTATTTCAAGTCATATTTTAACACATGTATCTATCCTAAATGATATCATTAAGGGGTCTGCTTAAAAATTTGGTTGGCTAACTGGAGATAATACCTTGACTGCTTGGAATACTGATGTCAATTCCATGTAGTTTCAAATAAACAACAAAGTTGGCAAGAATCTACTAACTTAAAATGCAGGCAGCTAGTGTGAATATGTCCTAAGTGACTTTTCAAAAGTATTTTTATTCAGCTTCCTCTAGTGTTAAGCAATGGTTTTTGTGCCTGACTTATTCACTTCTTTTTGGGGATACAGACCAGACTTTCATCAGCTCTACTTTCTCCTTCATGCACAATAAGGTTAGCTACACCTGGTTTGCATGAAGTTCTTTATGGTTCTTCCTACTTAAAAAAAATGCCTGTAACAGCAGACTACAGGGCTACTTTTTTCTTCTGTTTGGTTTGAAACCAGTCATTACTTTCAGTTAATAAAGACAAAACTGGAGTCATTACCTCTAGGTGTTCACATTAGAATGTACATTTATCTACCTATGTATAGATGCAAAATAAGATGTGTGCGTGGATATGCGTGTATGTGTGTATGTGTGCACATGTACATGTGTGTTGGGGCCTTAGGAGGACAGTGTTGGGGAGAAACTAAAGGCCTGTAGGTAAGGGACCGCTTTGGGAGCCAGGCAAGTGATGGCTCTCCCCTGCAAATATCTAGTACATGACTTTCAAGTAATCTCATAATGAATTCGGTTTCCTATTCAGGAAATTAATATAATCATCTAATCCATCCTTGACTTTTTACACACAGAGAAATCATCATCCTGTTAGAAATAGCAGGAGAGGGAAGGAGCCAGAAAAGAAGCAATCATAGATCATATGGTCTCACTAATTACCAGTTGCCCACATTAAGGTATTTACCCCATTTTCTGTATGCCCGTGGGGAATGAAGAGCTTCTTGAAGGAGCCTGCTTATTTCATGACAGACTTGCTTTTTCACTTTCCTGTCAAGAATGCCTAACCTCTACCTTTCAAGTTCAGTTTGAGTGCTGCCTAAATCATGAAACTTTCTGTGATTCCCTAAGTTAAAAGTGATCTTTTTCTCCTGTAATAATAGTAACTAATATTTGTTTAGTACTTTTTGCAATCCAGGAATGATGCTTGGATCTCTGCACATAGTAACTCATTTGATTCCCAAAACAAACCTTCAAGGTAGGTACTCTTACTGAATACATTTCGTTGATGAGGAAATAAGTTGGATAATTTTTCCAAGGTCATGTAGCTAGACAGTTGTGAGTCAGGATTGGAATCAGTCTGGCTCCAGAACTTACATTCTTGTTCCTTAGTCTATGCATTGGCATGACATAACTTTACATTATAGTTACTGCTATAGATATTTTATTTAATAAGCCATAGGCCTCATGTAGATAGAAACTGCATTTTCTAAAGCTACATGGATCTAGAAGAGTGTTCTGTATGTATTAGGTATATATATTTACTAACCAAATCTTTACAAAGCAGGATGGGGAGAGCTATATAATCAAGTAAAGGAGAAATAATTGTTTCCCTTAATAAATAAAAATGCTTGCATAGAGAACATTAGACAAGATGGCAAATTGGACAAAGGTGGTGGCAAAGGAAATAAAATGGAATTGACTCAAGGACTAGTTAGAAGGGAAACAGATGGGATTAAATAAAGCTTTACTTATAAATCTTTTTAACAGTCTCCTCTACCATGGTGGCAGATCTCTAAACTAAGAGAAGTGCCTCATATTTTTATCTATCTCGTCTGCATTGGTATGAGTGGCGCGAATACAAGTAAGATGCAGAGACAGCTCCATAGTTTCAGACATAAGAGATGAGACAGCCCATTCTTTAGCTTGTCATATTTTCAGATTTCTGGCCTTGTAGGAGGGAAAATCAGATCAGCCAACATTCAGATATAGATAAAATGGACACACAGAAATTAATTTATATCGTAACTCACCTTGGCATGTTTTCATTAGCCCCAAGGAAATATAATTCTCTCCTAACCAGAAAATTGTGCTGAACAATTTTTCTTAGGCAAATTCTATTTATTATTATCTGACTTATTCCTATTGGTTGACTTCAAAATATTTAATAAAGAAAAATACTTAGTTAATAGTGCCTTTTTAAATGGTATTCAAGCATGTACTTTTTCTATAAATTGCACAATCATATTTGTTATGTGTATTAACATCATATTTAAGAAATCCCATGACAGCTTATTTAATTTATGCATCTTAAGCTCCAAGAAAAAATACTACTGATCTGTAGTATTTTGAACTTAGAATGTTTGTTTCAAAATACATGATTTGAAAGTGCTATTTAATTTATAGAAAGGATTTACAGTTTGTTATTCAGTGAGTATTTATGAACTATTTATTAACAGAGCAACACTTGTCTAGGTGCTTTAGAGCTTTTTCTATAGCACATATAAAAAATAACTATTTGTATTGCATATCAGTACAAACAAAAGTGGCTGCTCCCAGCTAGAGGTGACAGTCTTAGGGACTCTGGCTGTTCCAGGCCCAGACTGGCCGTCTTTTGGCTGGGCTATTAGCATCTCACTACACCTTTAACCTGTTCACTAAATAAGTGACACATAGTCTGGGAAGGCTTTTTGTACAAGAAGCTCTTTTTTATGAGTAAAATGTTGTATCTTCCTTTAAAGAGATTGTAATCTGCCTGGAGATACACATACCTGTGTATTTTATAATGCAGAAACTGATTCAGTGAAAAACA
Source organism: Prionailurus viverrinus (assembly GCF_022837055.1). NCBI lineage: Eukaryota > Metazoa > Chordata > Mammalia > Carnivora > Felidae > Prionailurus > Prionailurus viverrinus. Next base: position 51,033,380 of record NC_062567.1, on the reverse strand, counting down.
AAAAAAAATTGTATGAAAGTAAATATTGATGAAGATGGGATGGGAGAGACTTCAAAGAATGGTACTTTGGGAGTTTGACCTTGAAGAATAAGAGGAATTGGCAGAGAAAGCAGAAAAATTTTCTATTAAGATGGAAGAACATAGTGGTAGGTGAGTTTGAAAAAGTAAGTAGCAGATACAGATAGCTGGAGCATAGGGTGAGTATAGAAACGAATATGGATCTGACAGTTAGGGCCATATGACTTTTCAGATCCTCTGGCTATGGGTGAATATACTCTGATCCCTGTCCCCCATCACTGACTTGGCCATTTGGCATGCTCTGGCCAGTAGAATACAAGCAGAGTATACTGTGTAGGTTTAGCACAAAGCACTAAGGAACACTGCAATAGCATCTTCTACTTGCTTCACTTGCACTCTTGTCATCTAATGTGAGAAGAATATGCTTAAAAATAAAACTGCCCTATGACCCAGCAATTGCACTACTAGGTATTTATCCAAGTGATATAGTTATGCTGTTTCAAAGGGACACATGCACCCCAATATTTATAGCAGCACTGTCAATAATAGTCAAAATATGGAAAGAGCCCAAATGTCCATCGATGGCTGGATGGATAAATAAGATGTGGTGTGTATATACACACACACACACACACACACACACACACACACACAATGGAGTATTACTCAGAAATCAGAAAGAATGAAATCTTGCCATTTGCAACTACATGGATGGAACTGGAGGGTATTATGCTAAGTGAATTCAGTCAGTCAGAGAAAGACAAATGTCATACGACTTCACTCATATGAGAACGCTATGATACAAAACAGATGAACGTAAGGGAAGGGAAACAAAAATAATAAAGAAACAGGGAGGGGAACAAAACATAAGAGACTCTTAAATATGGAGAACAAACAATAGGGTTACAGGAGGTGTTGTGGGAAGGGGGATGGGCTAAATGGGTAAGAGGCATTAACGAATCTACTCTTGAAATCATTGTTGCACTATATGCTAACTAGTTTGGATGTAAATTTAAAAAAAATAAACAAATAAATAAAAGAAGAATATGCTTCAGGTAACCTGTATTTCTAAGTGAAAATATGTGGAATAGAAATAAACCATGACAGAAGCCTAGGCTCCAGCCTGTCTCAGCTAAGTACTGCCTATGTCCAACCCACAGCCAAACAACAGAGCTATAAATGTGAAAATAGTTCTTGTTTTGATGCCACTGAGGTTTTTGAGGTTGTTATGTGGCATTATTGCACAAAACTGTATACATACAGAAACTGGTACTAGAAATAGGGTTCTTCTGTAACAAAAACATGAAGTATGCATTACTGGTTTTCTTTTTTTTTTTTTTTTTTTATGAAATTTATTGACAAATTGGTTTCCATACAACACCCAGTGCTCATCCCAAAAGGTGCCCTCCTCAATACCCATCACCCACCCTCTCCTCCCTCCCACCCCCCATCAACCCTCAGTTTGTTCTCACTTTTTAAGTCTCTTATGCTTTGCCTCTCTCCCATTCTAACCTCTTTTTTTTTTTTTCCTTCCCCTCCCCCATGGGTTCCTGTGAAGTTTCTCAGGATCCACATAAGAGTGAAACCATATGGTATCTGTCTTTCTCTGTATGGCTTATTTCACTTAGCATCACACTCTCCAGTTCCATCCACGTTGCTACAAAAGGCCATATTTCATTTTTTCTCATTGCCACGTAATATTCCATTGTGTATATAAACCACAATTTCTTGATCCATTCATCAGTTGATGGACATTTAGGCTCTTTCCATAATTTGGCTATTGTTGAGAGTGCTGCTATGAACATTGGGGTACAAGTGGCCCTATGCATCAGTGCTCCTGTATCCCTTGGATAAATTCCTAGCAGTGCTATTGCTGGGTCATAGGGTAGGTCTATTTTTAATTTTCTGAGGAACCTCCACACTGCTTTCCAGAGCGGCTGCACCAATTTGCATTCCCACCAACAGTGCAAGAGGGTTCCCGTTTCTCCACATCCTCTCCAGCATCTATAGTCTCCTGATTTGTTCATTTTGGCCACTCTGACTGGCGTGAGGTGATACCTGAGTGTGGTTTTGATTTGTATTTCCCTGATAAGGAGCGACGCGGAACATCTTTTCATGTGCCTGTTGGCCATCCGGATGTCTTCTTTAGAGAAGTGTCTATTCATGTTTTCTGCCCATTTCTTCACTGGGTTATTTGTTTTTTGGGTGTGGAGTTTGGGGAGCTCTTTATAGATTTTGGATACTAGCCCTTTGTCCGATATGTCATTTGCGAATATCTTTTCCCATTCCATTGGTTGCCTTTTAGTTTTGTTGGTTGTTTCCTTTGCTGTGCAGAAGCTTTTTATCTTCATAAGGTCCCAGTAATTCACTTTTGCTTTTAATTCCCTTGCCTTTGGGGATGTGTCGAGTAAGAGATTGCTACGGCTGAGGTCAGAGAGGTCTTTTCCTGCTTTCTCCTCTAAGGTTTTGATGGTTTCCTGTCTCACATTTAGGTCCTTTATCCATTTTGAGTTTATTTTTGTGAATGGTGTGAGAAAGTGGTCTAGTTTCAACCTTCTGCATGTTGCTGTCCAGTTCTCCCAGCACCATTTGTTAAAGAGGCTGTCTTTTTTCCATTGGATGTTCTTTCCTGCTTTGTCAAAGATGAGTTGGCCATACATTTGTGGGTCTAGTTCTGGGGTTTCTATTCTATTCCATTGGTCTATGTGTCTGTTTTGGTGCCAATACCATGCTGTCTTGATGATGACAGCTTTGTAGTAGAGGCTAAAGGCTGGGATTGTGATGCCTCCTGCTTTGGTCTTCTTCTTCAAAATTCCTTTGGCTATTCGGGGCCTTTTGTGGTTCCATATGAATTTTAGGATTGCTTGTTCTAGTTTTGAGAAGAATGCTGGTGCAATTTTGATTGGGATTGCATTGAATGTGTAGATAGCTTTGGGTAGTATTGACATTTTGACAATATTTATTTTTCCAATCCATGAGCAGGGAATGTCTTTCCATTTCTTTAAATCTTCTTCAATTTCCTTCATAAGCTTTCTATAATTTTCAGCATACAGATCCTTTACATCTTTGGTTAGATTTATTCCTAGGTATTTTATGCTTCTTGGTGCAATTGTGAATGGGATCAGTTTCTTTATTTGTCTTTCTGTTGCTTCATTGTTAGTGTATAAGAATGCAACTGATTTCTGTACATTGATTTTGTATCCTGCAACTTTGCTGAATTCATGTATCAGTTCTAGCAGACTTTTGCTAGAGTCTATCGGATTTTCCAGGTATAATATCATGTCATCTGCAAAAAGCGAAAGCTTGACTTCATCTTTGCCAATTTTGATGCCTTTGATTTCCTTTTGTTGTCTGATTGCTGATGCTAGAACTTCCAGCACTATGTTAAACAGCAGCGGTGAGAGTGGGCATCCTTGTCGTGTTCCTGATCTCAGGGAAAAAGCTCTCAGTTTTTCCCCGTTGAGGATGATGTTAGCTGTGGGCTTTTCATAAATGGCTTTTATGATCTTTAAGTATGTTCCTTCTATCCCGACTTTCTCAAGGGTTTTTATTAAGAAAGGGTGCTGGATTTTGTCGAAGGCCTTTTCTGCATCGATTGACAGGATCATATGGTTCTTCTCTTTTTTTTTGTTAATGTGATGTATCACGTTGATTGATTTGCGAATGTTGAACCAGCCCTGCATCCCAGGAATGAATCCCACTTGATCATGGTGAATAATTCTTTTTATATGCCGTTGAATTCTATTTGCTAGTACCTTATTGAGAATTTTTGCATCCATATTCATCAGGGATATTGGCCTGTAGTTCTCTTTTTTTACTGGGTCTCTGTCTGGTTTAGGAATCAAAGTAATACTGGCTTCATAGAATGAGTCTGGAAGTTTTCCTTCCCTTTCTATTTCTTGGAATAGCTTGAGAAGGATAGGTATTATCTCTGCTTTAAACGTCTGGTAGAACTCCCCTGGGAAGCCATCTGGTCCTGGACTCTTATTTGTTGGGAGATTTTTGATAACCGATTCAATTTCTTCACTGGTTATGGGTCTGTTCAAGCTTTCTATTTCCTCCTGATTGAGTTTTGGAAGAGTGTGGTTGTTCAGGAATTTGTCCATTTCTTCCAGGTTGTCCAGTTTGTTGGCATATAATTTTTCATAGTATTCCCTGATAATTGTTTGTATCTCTGAGGGATTGGTTGTAATAATTCCATTTTCATTCATGATTTTATCTATTTGGGTCATCTCCCTTTTCTTTTTGAGAAGCCTGGCTAGAGGTTTGTCAATTTTGTTTATTTTTTCAAAAAACCAACTCTTGGTTTCGTTGATCTGCTCTACAGTTTTTTTAGTTTCTATATTGTTTATTTCTGCCCTGATCTTTATTATTTCTCTTCTTCTGCTGGGCTTAGGCTGCCTTTGCTGTTCTGCTTCTAGTTCCTTTAGGTGTGCTGTTAGATTTTGTATTTGGGATTTTTCTTGTTTCTTGAGATAGGCCTGGATTGCAATGTATTTTCCTCTCAGGACTGCCTTTGCTGCGTCCCAAAGCGTTTGGGTTGTTGTATTTTCATTTTTGTTTGTTTCCATATATTTTTTAATTTCTTCTCTAATTGCCTGGTTGACCCACTCATTCGTTAGTAGGGTGTTCTTTAACCTCCATGCTTTTGGAGGTTTTCCAGACTTTTTTCTGTGGTTGATTTCAAGCTTCATAGCATTGTGGTCTGAAAGTAAGCATGGTATAATTTCAATTCTTGTAAACTTATGAAGGGCTGTTTTGTGACCCAGTATATGATCTATCTTGGAGAATGTTCCATGTGCACTCGAGAAGAAAGTATATTCTGTTGCTTTGGGATGCAGAGTTCTAAATATATCTGTCAAGTCCATCTGATCCAGTGTCTCATTCAGGGCCCTTGTTTCTTTATTGACCGTGTGTCTAGATGATCTATCCATTTCTGTAAGTGGTGTATTAAAGTCCCCTGCAATTACCACATTCTTATCAATAAGGTTGCTTATGTTTATGAGTAATTGTTTTATATATTTGGGGGCTCCGGTATTCGGTGCATAGACATTTATAATTGTTAGCTCTTCCTGATGGATAGACCCTGTAACTATTATATAATGTCCTTCTTCATCTCTTGTGACAGCCTTTAATTTAAAGTCTAGTTTGTCTGATATAAGTATGGCTACTCCAGCTTTCTTTTGGCTTCCAGTCGCATGATAAATAGTTCTCCATCCCCTCACTCTCAATCTAAAGGTGTCCTCAGGTCTAAAATGAGTCTCTTGTAGACAGCAAATAGATGGGTCTTGTTTTTTTATCCATTCTGATACCCTATGTCTTTTGGTTGGCGCATTTAATCCATTTACATTCAGTGTTATTATAGAAAGATACGGGTGTAGAGTCATTGTGATGTCTGTATGTTTTATGCTTATAGTGATGTCTCTGGGACTTTGTCTCACAGGGTCCCCCTTAGGATCTCTTGTAGGGCTGGTTTAGTGGTGACAAATTCCTTCAGTTTTTGTTTGTTTGGGAAGACCTTTATCTCTCCTTCTATTCTAAATGACAGACTTGCTGGATAAAGGATTCTCGGCTGCATATTTTTTCTGTCTAGCACCCTGAAAATCTCGTGCCAATTCTTTCTGGCCTGCCAAGTTTCAAAAGAGAGATCAGTCACGAGTCTTATAGGTCTCCCTTTATATGTGAGGGCACGTTTACCCCTTGCTGCTTTCAGAATTTTCTCTTTATCCTTGTATTTTGCCAGTTTCACTATGATATGTCGTGCAGAAGATCGATTCAAGTTACGTTTGAAGGGAGTTCTCTGTGCCTCTTGGATTTCAATGCCTTTTTCCTTCCCCAGTTCAGGGAAGTTCTCAGCTATTATTTCTTCAAGTACCCCTTCAGCACCTTTCCCTCTCTCTTCCTCCTCTGGGATACCAATTATGCGTATATTATTTCTTTTTAGTGTATCACTTAATTCTCTAATTTTCCCCTCATACTCCTGGATTTTTTTATCTCTCTTTTTCTCAGCTTCCTCTTTTTCCATAACTTTATCTTCTAGTTCACCTATTCTCTCCTCTGCCTCTTCAAGCCGAGCTGTGGTGGTTTCCATTTTGTTATGCATTTCGTTTAAAGCGTTTTTCAGCTCCTCGTGACTGTTCCTTAGTCCCTTGATCTCTGTAGCAAGAGATTCTCTGCTGTCCTGTATACTGTTTTCAAGCCCAGCGATTAATTTTATGACTATTATTCTAAATTCACTTTCTGTTATGTTATTTAAGTCCTTTTTGATCAGCTCATTAGCTGTTGTTATTTCCTGGAGATTCTTCTGAGGGGAATTCTTCCGCTTGGTCATTTTGGATAGTCCTTGGCGTGGTGAGGACCTGCAGGGCACTTCCTCTGTGCTGTGGTGTATAACTGGAGTTGGTGGGCGGGGCCACAGTCAGACCTGATGTCTGCCCCCAGCCCACCGCTGGGGCCACAGTCAGACTGGTGTGTGCCTTCTCTTCCCCTCTCCTAGGGGCGGGATTCACTGTGGGGTGGTGTGGCTCGTCTGGGCTACTTGCACCCTGCCAGGCTTGTGATGCTGGGGATCTGGCGTATTAGCTGGGGTGGGTAGGCAAGGTGCTCGGGGGCATGAGGGGCAGGCTTAGGTCGCTTCTCCTTAGGTGATCCACTTCAGGAGGGGCCCTGTGGCAGCGGGAGGGAGTCAGATCCGCTGCCGGAGGTTTGGCTCCGCAGAAGCGCAGAGTTGGGTGTTTGCGCGGAGCCAGCAAGTTCCCTGGCAGGAACCAGTTCCCTTTGGGATTTCGGCTGGGGGATGGGCGGGGGAGATGGCGCTGGCGAGCGCCTTTGTTCCCCACCAAACTGAGCTCTGTTGTCAGGGGGCTCAGCAGCTCTCCCTCCCTTTGTCCTCCAGCCTTCCCGCTTTCCGAGCAGAGCTGTTAACTTATGACCTCCCAGACGCTAAGTCGCGCTTGCTGTCGGAACACAGTCCGCCCGGCCCCTCCGCTTTTGCAAGCCAGACTCGGGGGCTCTGCTTGGCCGGCGAGCCGCCCCTCCGCCCCGGCTCCCTCCCGCCAGTCCGTGGAGCGCGCACCGCCTCGCCGCCCTTCCTACCCTCTTCCGTGGGCCTCTCGTCTGCGTTTGGCTCCTGCGACTCCGTTCTGCTAATCCTCTGGCGGTTTTCTGGGTTATTTAGGCAGATGTAGATGGAATCTAAGTGATCAGCAGGACGTGCGGTGAGCCCAGCGTCCTCCTAAGCCGCCATCTTGCCGCCAGTGTCGCATTACTGGTTTTCGAATCAGATGGCAAACACCTATAATATGATTTAGGAAAATGGTGACTCATGTTACATGGTGGTAAACCATTTGGTCAGTTTGCCTGCAATAGCCTAGAAAATGAAAAAAGTACCTAATGAACTTGTGGCACAGGCAAGGAGGTTTTTGTGGCAGAAATGATAGCATGAGCTGGTTGTTGCTAACTGGAATTGATAATAGGCACTACAAAAGAGAGATGTGCTCAGACAATGGTGTGTTTCCAAGCAGAATTCAAAGGAATTATTTAGAGCCCAGTAATCTATGATTGTAAAATAAAATTCTTTCCATTGAAGATGTCTTGGCCATTAAGGCAGGTCCCCAGGGGGAAAACCTTATATACTAATTGTTCTTTAGGGATAACTGCATCAAATTCACATATTGAGCTCACCCATCTATTTATTTTTTGTCTCAAGCTCATATTTTTTGTCTCCACTCTCAGCTGATACTAAGGGATGTTGCTGATAGTGTAGATATGATCTGATGGAGAGATGTAGGTGCAATACTAATAGATGACATGGAGTATGGTCTATCTGCTTGCACATGCCCTCTGAACTTGCTTATGCCTGATAACAAAGGCATTACTTTTATCTTGATTGATTGCTTGGCTCTTACCTCACTCCATAGCTTGGTGAGTCTGACAGAATCCAGCTCATCATGGGTGTCTCTGGTCACACGGTCACTTGATGTGTTCTAGGCAGTCAGTCTCTCTTTCATTTTCAGGGCCTGGTAGTTGCAGAGAGCAAGGCCTTGCTTTAGAAACACAGGGGGATCAGTGCACCTGGGTGGCTCAGTCAGTTAAGCATCCAACCTCAGCTCAGGTCATGATCTCACAGTTTGTGAGGTTGAGTCCTACGCACCAGGCTCTGTGTTAACAGCTCAGAGCGTTGATCCTGCTTTGGATTCTATGTCTCCCTCTCTCTCTGCCTCTCCCCTGCTTGTTCTCTCCCTCCCTCTCTCAAAATAAATAAACATTAAACATTTTTAAAAATAAATACATATCCTAAGAAACTGAGGGGCAGGAGTGTTTCTATTGTGATTCTCATACCAGAGCTTGCCATTACCTCCACACATTGTCTTTTCCCATTACAGCTATCTCTGTAAATGTGAATGTAAATGCAAATCATTTTTTCTCCCACACAAATATGAGCAACTTCTGGTTCTTTTTTTCTGATAAAGATAGAAAAGAATATATTTTACAGATGAATGTTTGCATAATATACATGTATAACATGTACCTGAGACCATGTTAATCTTCCCTAGAAAAAATAACACACTTTCACAGCAGCTGTAAATGGGATTACTGATAGTTTGAGTTTGTGATGATCTATTGTCATTCTCTAGAATTTGTCTATTTATTGCAGGGACAAAGGCAGTGTGTAAATGGAGCATAGGAAAGGAATCCTGCACTTTTGGTCTTTTAAGGTGGCATTAATTTCTGCTGTTCTCCACAGATCACTATGATAGATCTTACCCCATAAGCCAAGGAACAAATGTGGGGGTTCTATCATTTACCAAGAATATCAATTCTAATTATTGATGATCAAAAAAAACATGGCCATGAGTGTCTCTGTGGACCCACTGCAAGCTAGACCTGGACTAGAACTCCATTTATTGTCTGCCCACATGTAGCCCCAAACTAACAAGAAGCCTGTAATGACTATTATGGTCTCTAGGTATCAATGTCAATTCAGATCCTACATACTAGCCCCTGAAATACTTGACTATATCCCTTTCCCCAACATAAGAATACTCTAATAAATGTTTAAATAGCTCATTTAGGAAGGACTGGAGGAAACCATATATATGTGCTGAGATGTCACAATCTTTTCCTCTTGGGGACCTGGCCTCGCCTTCAATCAATAGTTTCCTGTCTGAAAAATGGCTCATTTGGGGAAAGTGAACAAGATATTATAACATTTTCTTAGGGATGGCTGCTTTCAACCTCCGGAGAATCTATCCTTGATTTCTTTTGATTGTATAGGTTGAGTAACATTCATATTGGTTACTATCTATCTTGCACCTATGGTTGTCATGTTCTGTTAACCATCCCCATAACTTTCTGCAGTTCAAATCCCACTGATTACTACTCCAATGTTGACACTACTTAAAGTTGTTGTACCAACTTTGCTTCTGATATTTAAATGCTACCACTTGGCCTCTACTGTTTTATGATTTTATCATCATCTTTGTTCTTAGAGACCAATATTCTATAATAGCATCTCTTAATGTTATCCCAGGTAATCATCTCTGAATTTCTCAAAAAATGCTTATCAATGAATTCCATAATGCTTGGGCAAATACAATATCCTTTGGAGTCTCCTGTGTAACACAGCTGACTGGTGGGGTTTTTGGCCTTATGTGACATATCTACTTTAGCATGCTTGCTTCTTTGAGCTTTTTGATCCCTTCTCCTACCATTTCCATAGAAGTTCTGGAATGTCTATTTCACTCATTGTAGGCTATCACTTTTCTAAAGTTCTAAGAGACATTATAGAAGCATACTAACTTAACCCTTGTCAATTATTAAACCTTAAAAAAACCTTTATATGTAAGGGGTGCATCAGGAAAGGAAAGGGGAAAATAGTTATAGATTGTTTTAAAATGTCAGCTAGGAGAATTTTTTTTTTCAACGTTTATTTATTTTTGGGACAGAGAGAGACAGAGCATGAACGGGGGAGGGGCAGAGAGAGAGGGAGACACAGAATCGGAAACAGGCTCCAGGCTCTGAGCCATCAGCCCAGAGCCCGACGCGGGGCTCGAACTCACGGACCGCGAGATCGTGACCTGGCTGAAGTCGGACGCTTAACCGACTGCGCCACCCAGGCGCCCCTAGGAGAATTTTTTTTAATGTCGGAAGAATCCATAACCTTGCCAAATACTAATTATAAATTTTCCCAAAATTTTTAGAAACAATGCATTTGAAAATTTTTTGATGTATTTGAGAACATTTTTGCTTAGCCTGGGCAAATTTCACATCCTGTATCAAGCTTCAAACCTTGGTGGTGTTTTTCTGAGTACTCTTCTGATATCTTGCACCAGGAAATGCATCTGAATTGTTTTCTTTAATAATAATATTTTATTTACTCTTCTGATATCTTGCACCAGGAAATGCATCTGAATTGTTTTCTTTAATAATAATATTTTATTTATCTAACTCTCTAACCTTTTAAATTAGTCAACTTTTCATCTGTTTCACATTACTCATAACCTGACCTACCCTGTGGTTTCAGTCTGTTTCTTCCTTCCTTCTTCCCTTTCTTCTGTACTCAAGCTTGGCTTTATGGTACATAATTTCAATTCTATACTTACTGGCCTCTTAACTTCCTTTACTCCCCTAACCAATTACTGAATCAAAATTGCCAATTCCAAATTCTAGATAAGCACATTTTTCTATTTATCTCCCTATTTTTCTATTTCTATTGAATATTTCTGGCACTAATTACACAATGGTATTTATGATCTTCTATAAAATTGTATCATCAAATCTTACTCAGTATAGCAATCAGTGCTATTCACCAATCTTTTTACTCACTTCCATTTCACCTTTTGTTTTTAACCTCAACAGTGACCATTTTTAACTTGTTTCATTCTACTGTGGTCTTCCAGCATGTCCCTGACCCATTTTCTTTCTACTGACAAACTTAATTCTCCTCACTGAGAATGTGATAGTCATTCCACACATATTCTCTTAACTTCCTCTTACCTCAAAATTTCTTCAGATTTCAATCAACTGTGCTTTTTCTAATGTGCCCACATATCCTTCCTCATACAAAGAACACCCACATGAATAGACAAATACTTGTATAAATACGTGGAGACAATGTTATTTAATAAGGAGAAAGAGTTAAACAGCAAAACCATCCATTGGTGTCTGTATCTGCTGAATGGAGTGAGAATGTGTTTGTCTTGGACTTAGTACAGAGGTTAAACTTCTAGCAAAAAGCAAATAAGAAAATAAAAAAAATTAGAAAACAAGCAAATACAAAAAATACAAAAACAAACAAAACAACAACAACAACAACAAAATAAGTACAATAAACACTTTTCCATTGCTTAAGCTCAGAAAACACAGAGGCAATCAGCCAGAGGACAGAGTGCTCAGAACAGATAAATGAGCAAAAAACAAGGCAACCAAAAAAAAAAGAGAGAGAGAGAGAGAGATACTTGTCATCCGGGGAAAATATTTAAAAAGTGGCAAGCTATTTTAGAAGTTTAGTTTTACTTTAAATTATTGAACTAAGTAAGGACATGAATTTATTGACAAATAAATCCAAAGACATGATATTATATTAGCTTTTGGAGTCAAGTATATTGAGGAAAAATAATGCCTTGTTATAAGAACTTGAGATAAAAAATTATCTGCAGTTAATAACAGAGAGGATAAATTTTTTTCCAAGAAGAAAAAAAAATGATTATTTCAGTACAGATCAGTGTTGGTCATCATGGAAAATGTTTTGGATTGGAATTGGAAGTATCAGTATGAACCTGTGTTCAGTATCTATACATTTTCCTATATCTATATTACCTATCTTTACTTGTTGATATAGACATCTATTTCCTGGGAGTACATATGTATATATCTCTATCTTGGTTTGTAAATATTATTTTCCCCTAAAGAAACTGGGGTTTCTTGGAGAAAAAGTTAACCCGAGAGCTGTTCCAGGGAGAATGAAAATGAGCCTAGAATATTTTCAAGAGCTAGAAAAAAAGGAAATGCCCAAACAATGATGGAGACATAGCCAAAAAATAGAGTAACCAGTTGGAAGGGATTTCTATTGGGAAATTTGAACATGAATATATATAATGAAGGCAATAGATTATAACTCATCAAATAAAATAAAACTCATGAGTCCATACTGAAGTAAATGAATAAATAAACATTGAGAGAAAAATGATAGCTCTTTTTTTTTTTTAATACCAGAATGCCTACTAATAAATTTAACAGGAATAAAGGGATTAGAAAATCATCAATGGATACTAAAACTAGAGGATCAAAATCTGAGGAGAAACAGGATATTTACACAGGTCTCAAAGTATCTCCACAGAAATTATTTATGAATTACAAAAGGAAAATAATAATTATATAGAAAAAACTGGCAGCTATACTTTCACCAAGTGATCAAAGCTAACATTTGCAAAATTGCAACAAGCTGATATCATGTGCCTCAAGATTATATGCCTTGAGGAGGACACATCACTTCAGTGGTATTCCTATCTAAAATGTGTAACCAGAACTTAATCAAGAAGAAACATCAGACAAACTCATTTTGAGAAATATTTTACAAAACAGCTAACTTAGGCTCAAAAAAATTTCAAGGTCAGGAAATACTAAAAGAGGGAAAAAATGGAAAGAAAGAAAAAGGAAAAAACTGAATAACTAACTGTTTCTGATCAAAATAAACTAAGATATGACAATGAAATGCAGGGTATGGTGCTGGATTGGATCCTACATTATTAAAACAGAAAAGTTATAAGACCTTATTAGGACAACTGATGCAACTTGAATACAAACTATGGATTAGATAAGAATATTGAACTAATGTTAAATTCTCAGGCTTTGATAATTGTGTTCTGGTTATATAAAAGAATATCTTTAAGAATATCTTTGTTTTTAGGAAATACACACAGATATCTTTAATAACAAAGGATCACAGTATCTCCAAAGTATTCAAGCGGCTTAGGAGTGGGAAGGGAAGAACATATACACAAAGAGAATGAGAGAGAAAGAGGGGGGTAGAGGAAAAGGGAGAGAATGTGGAAGCAAATGATGCAAAATGTAACTAACAGGTAAATATGAGTAAAAAGTATATGGAAATTCTGTATATTCTTGCAACTTTTCTCTATGTTTGAAGTTATACCAAAATAAACACTGCTAAAACAATACTGCTGCTTAAAGGAGCAGATCCAATAAATGAAACTGTTCATAAAAGCTCTGCTTTAACAGCATTCATTTCTGGTGGGGAGTGTTAGATCATAGGAATAGGTAAAAAGATAGACCAATAGGTTGACTATTATGATATGTTCTGGCTAAGAACCATGGACTTTGGCAATATTTTGGCTTTTAGTCAATCACTGTGTAAAAGTGTTTTATTAGGTATTTTGTGTGCATAGATACATATGATGTCTATTTCCATATTTTCCAAGTGAGAACTTGACTGGACCAGTGTTCATCCATCTCTTTTGGCTTATATAAGATTCTTATTCTCCTTCACGATAATGCATAATCTTTTGAAAATTCTTATAAATTAAAAAAAAGCTTATTTAATAGTAGACAATTATACCTAAATGTTTAATTTTATTTTTTTATTTTATGTTTTAGAGCGAGGGAGAGAGCATGTGTGGGGAAGAAGGGCAGAGGGAAAGTGAGAGAGAATTTTGAGAAGGCTCCACACTCAGTGCAGAGCCCAACATGGGGCTTGATCCCACAACCCTAGGATCATGACCTAAGCTGAAACCAAGAGCTACCCAGGTGACCCTAAATGTTTAATTTTAAATTGATATTGGTGGGCAATTATTAATTTTATTTAATTATAATATTTGGTAATATTAAGTATGAATGCAAATTTCTTGTCATGTACATCATATTAACAAAAGGTGTACACTCTTAATTTTAAACTAATATTGTGAGTAAATGTTTGATCTGTGAAGAAATAAATTAAAAAATGACATTATGTTGTCTTTGGCTGTGGGGAATCACATATGAAAATGTAGATTTTTGTGTTTATTATATTTCTTAAGGTATTTAAAAAGCTGATATGATGTTAGGCATTTCTATGCTTAGGTTGTTTAAAAATTTTTTAAAAATCAGAAAAGTTAGTTTTATAATGCTTGACTTTTTTTCAAATTGAGGAAATAGGAGAATGGCTTTTAAGTTATTATTTGCAGATATGTCTCTGAGTGTGAAAAAAACCCATCTAGATTCAATTTCCACCTATTATTCCTTTTCAAAATTGATTTTGGAACAATAAGGCCATAAGATAAGGTCCTAGGTAAAATTTTTGATTAGATGAATGAAACTTAATGATCCAATGAAAATAACCTTATGGGAAATTTATAACATTATTATTTTGGGGGGCACCTGGGTGACTTAGTCAATTAAGGGTCCGACTCTTGATTTTGGCTCAGGTCATGATCTCACAGTTCATGAGATCGAACACCACACTGGGCTCTGTGCTGATGGTGCAGAGACTCCTTGGGATTCTTTCTCCCTTTTTCTCTGCTCCTCCCTACTCTCTTTCTCTCTCTCAAAGTAAATAAATCAACTAAAAAAAATACTATTTTTTAATGCTCCTCATTAGGTTATATTTTAACATTAGTGCTTCTCAAGCTTCCTGTGGCTCATTCAGTGGCCCCTTAGAAGTATAAATAAAAAAGCATACGGCCATGAATAAAGATAATTTAAAATTGTCTAATGACCCAAGCCACCATGCTGATAAATTCAGCTGAGGGGTAACTTGAAGGAGATGCCAGTCATGTGCACATTCACTGACACTAGCCCCTGAGCCTCTCTCTTGATATTTATTCAGACCTCTAAACTGTTCCCTTTATATAATTTAAACAAGCGTTTCACTTACTAATCCCAGAGTAGAAATAGGAATGGATACCTTCATGGCCTGTGCCAACATGCAGCCAGTGTGAAGTGCTAAGTAGTGAGCCCAGATACCTTCTAGCTCTTTCAGTGGCTTCAGTCAGGAAATTTATAAATGCATTGGGCTGAATAGCTAAAATAAATACCAAATAATCAAAGAGAAGGGAGAGAAAAGGAGACAATATATTAGTGAAAGCAAAATAATTAAAGAAATAAGAAAAAATAGAAGTAGTTAGGAATACAATATGAACATGAAGTAGAAGTGTGCTACATTCTTATTACATTAAAAAAATCAATTCCAAAGATGGGTGTTCTTTTTCTCTATTTTTTTAAATAAAAAAAGTATAACCATTCTTGTGGAAAACAGCACAGAAATTTCCAAAGTAAAAACAAAACAAAATCAACCATAACCCATCCAGAGAGAACTGCTTTTAAGATTCTGGCTTAGGTCTTTCAGTATTTTATCTAAATGAATACCACAATGAACACACACACACACACACACACACACACACATACACACCCCACACCCTAATGGAGAGGCAGCCTAGGTTAATAATCTCAAAGGCATACTGCTTGGATCTGAATCCTGGCTCTGACACTTACAAGCTATATGTCCTTGCACACATTACTTGACCTCTCTGTGCTTTAATTCCACATCTTTAAAGTTGGGATGATATTATTGATGTCATAGATTTTTAGGAAAATTAAATGGATTGACATTTATAAAGCTTCTAGAGAGGGCCTACAATATAAAAATTATGTACAAAGTTTATATTTTTTATTATCTCCAATTATATATAGTTTTACAAAAAATGGTATCATATTGTATATATAATAATAGATCTTGTGTTTTTCTAATCTGGTCATAGCCTTTTAGGAAAACTGCTTCTCCATGCTTTATTTGTATGTTGGGGCCTTTGAGAGTGTCCAATAAATATCAATAAATACCAGATTTCCCCCATCCTAATTTGAGTCAATTGAAAAACAAGACAGAAAAGTATAACACACAGAGTCCAAAACATCACTTTTAGCACTTACCAAGCTGATAGGGAATGTGGCTTACTTCCGTTAGCACACTTTCTTACAGTTGACCTCCAAATAGTCTTTCCCAAGTAGTCTTTCAATCATATCAGCCATCTCACATGGAGTAGGTGAGGTTACAGAGAGAGGATTTGTGTGTGAATTCTATCCACATAGAAGGAAATAATGAGAATAAGGAATAATAATAATGCTAGTCTTTTCCCTTTTTCTTATTCCACCATTGAAAGGTTTACTTCTGACTGTACTTTTAAAAATCTGGTTGTTGAAACATTCTAACAAAGCACTTAGTGGTAACTAAGAGTATATAGCTCAGTTCTCTTTGGACATTTTTCCTACATATAACTTAAATAAGAAAGCTGGATATGTACTTTTCTATGTGAAGATTTGGTGACTGAAACTGTGTTTACATAATATAAAAATAATTGATTGATGTATGAATCAGTTGAAAATGATGACAAAGTCTCATGTCTTACTGGTTATCACATATAGATTGCAATGTCTACATATGTAAAGTTGAGAGCTGGCCAATTATGGAACTAGTTAAATCTCCTGAGTCTATTACTGAGAATTAAAAAGGCATTGAGGGGGCACCTGGGTGGCTCAGTCAAACATCTGACTCTTGATTTTGGCTCAGGTCATGACCTCATGGTTCATTAGTTTAAGCCCCTCATCAAGCTCTGCACGAATGGTGCAGAGCCTGCTTGGGATTCTCTCTCTCTTTCTCTCTCTCTCTGCTACCCTTCACTGCATGTTGATTATCCTCTAGCATCATATTACACTTTTATTACATATTATTTTAATTCTACTCCAACTGATTGTGGCTGTGTTGGTTATTTGTTTTTCTGCCTCCCATCCTCTGATCCTCTATCCTAAGAGACTGAATCTCCCAGGCACCCTTGCATCTGATTTCATGTTAGGTTGTCAGTGGCAAGTATTGGTGTGAGACTGGAATTGTTAAAATCAAAACAAACAAGATCAGCCTTGGAAATTCCCGGAGCAGAGAAAACCAGTTTACTCATTTAATTTAGCTTATTTTTTGCAAGACTAACTGGATGTGTGTTATTTCTTGCTTGTGCTTCTGGAAATCATAAGCAAAACTTAAACTATTTCCCAAAGTTGATATGAAATAACCACTGACCAATTCACTATCACTTAAGAAAATTCTAATATTCTGACCAACCATTGTGAAAATAAAACAGTCACTGTTTTCTTACTATGCTTAGATGCTTTATAATAATATACTCCTGAGCCACATTCCATGTTTTCGTTTGTGCGATAAATAAGCCCACTGACCCAATCAACAGAGTAACACAGAGACTCAGAGCACAGTGAAGTGAGGATTTAATCAACATTATTACAAGAGTGGGTGCCTGATGCACAGGCACACTTGGTACAGTTACAGCAGGCAATTTATCTCATAGCATGCAGGTCCCTCTCCTGATTCCTCATCGGCTGAGTACTATACAGGCTACAGCCTTACCTGGAAGTCACCTATGCCCGTGTAAGGCAAAAAGTAGTCTGGAACAAATGTACATTCCTTGAGGTGATGCAGAGACTTCAGTTCTTTGGTGCATACTCATTGCAAAGCCCACGAAAAATAAGTGAAATGAAGAGGGGAAGAAGAACCAGGAAGTGAAGTGTCTAAGGGTTTGGGTTCCATTGCAGGGGAGTGGTTCGTACATATTCCCAATAGGTTGTAAGCTTATTATTAACTACACAGCACAGCTTTTATTTGGTATTTCTGAAAATTAATCATCTCACTTCTCACAGTTTTAGTGCTCCTGGTTTTGCAAACTATCTTTTTTGGTCTGTGCACAGTAAACTTTTATTAATTACTACTCGAGTGATTTATTGGTCTTACTTCTGTTATTTCTGAACTTTTGACAGGAGTGTAAAGAGAAAAAAACAGCCAGGGCATATCCACCCACTTTAGGTAGAGCCTCTGACAGTGGCTGTGTGTCCTTGAAGGACACCAGCTCCTGCAGCGCAGCCTTTTTCCCTTTTTGATAACAGCGTTAGGCATGGGAATGACTTCCTACTGGTATATGGCTTTTTAACTCTTCTAATACCTTTATGACACTTTTCCATATTAAATTCCTTTACTGAACTACCTGTCATGAGCTCTGTTTTTCTGTCCGAACCTTGGTTGATACAAAGGTAGAGGTTATCTTCCTTGTGTGGATAGATTAAGGTAACCTGTACAAAATCACACAGCTAGTTTAACACCAGGCTTTCAAACCAGTTGTGCTTCACTTCAGAGCCCAAGTACTTAAACTGCTGTGCTGTATTCAAATGATATTCCAAATGAGTATTCAAATAAACAGTTTTCATGAATCACTTCTTCCCATTACTTAGTTCAAATTGTCTGCATTATGGCACTAACTAGCTATGAGTACCATTTAATTGTCTATCCCCCCCAACCCCAATAGCTTATGAGATCTCTTGAGAGCAAGAACATATGTTATTCATCTTTGTATCCCTAGCACCAACTACTGTGCTTGGAATGTAGTAGAGTCTTAATAAATATTTGGGGAATGAATGAATAATAATCATTGCCATTTATAGAGTAACTGTTTCATTCCAACAACAAAGCTAGGGATCTTATGTAAATTTTATAACTCAATCTTCATTAACAATCTTGCAAGATAGGCATAAATAGTCCAACATCATTGTTAAGGAAAAATAGGCTCAAGAGATTAAATAACTCACAACTAAACTAGGATTAGCTAAATGGGCTTCATGTCCTGACATTTTTACCATATCTAGCCGCCTCTATTAATGTGAATGGACAAATACATATATCAATGGTTTGGGGGGGGGAAAGTAAACATTTTATTTGGGGAGCTTTATAAACAGACAAAATATTATGTCTATGAGAAAAAGGAGCAGCTCAGTATTTACTTGCCATAATTAAACGAAGGAACACATTTTTTTATCCAAAGTTATGTCTATGAAGGCAAAAGGAAAAGAAGAATTGGAGTAATAATCTAAATAAATGAAACAGTTTATATGACAAGTGTGGAAAGTGTTAGCTATTCCCATAATTATCTAGTCATTCTCTAGAATAACTTGGCATGAGGTAACACTGATGATATTTACAATCAGTTCTCCTAAAGATTTAGAAGTCAGGTTTCAGTTTTACTTTTTCCACATATTGGTCTATTACCCAGAGTTAGACAGTATGTTACCCAAAGTAACACGGTAGGTATATTTATTTCTGGATTGCTAATGGAAGCTTTTGTTTGTGTTTTTGTATGTTCTATTTTTCACTTTGCCTGGTGAAATCCATGTATGAGTCTATGACCCAGTTAAGTTTCTACCCTACTTTGTCTGCAGTCATGCATTTCTTGTACCTCCTCTGCATGTAGGAAGGAAAATATAACTATATTTATGATGCTGATTTGCAGAACCCATTATCTTATTTTTTGATTTCTGATGGAAATGAACTAAAAGAAGAAAAATAATTTGTTAGGCATCATACAAAGAGTTATTGTTGCTTCCACACATGCCTGATTGGCACTACTTGTTGTGCTATTGGTTGAAATTATTTCAGCTGGACACCACCAAGGGGCTGTTCTCTTCTTGCAGGGCTAGTAGGAACCATTTGAAGATTCTGGAAATAAACAACTTTCATAAGATTTTTGCTGGTGCAGCCCTCTCTTTTTTTTTTTCCCGGGGAAAGGATGTTCTCCTAAGTCTTCTTCATGTATGTATTGCTAGTTTTGTCATGATAAAGGAAAGCCTTTATTTTCTTAATAGTATAGAATAATGTAAAATTAAATGTATACATGTTTCTTCAGTGATTTATAGTAATAAAAAACTGTGTCTAGATACTTAACATTGGGGGGAAAGCACAAACAGGACCATTTATTCATTTTGTAAAAATTGCACTCTTTTGTGACTGAAACATATCATTAAGGGCTGACAACCAAGGGGTGCCAAAACCCCCAGGGTGTTGCTATTCAATGGTTATACAATTTCAGTCATGCAAGATGAAAAAGTTCTAGAGATCCAAATACCAAAAATGTGCATTTAGTTAATTCTATAATGTGCCTTTACCACAACTAAAAAACAATACAAAAACAAAAACCCCCAGAGTCATGACCACTAGGCATGGAAGACACTCAACCACATTTGTATGAGAACACATACTAAAGAATTACCTGCTTTCATTTGAATGCTGAGAAGGAGTTAGTGAAAGAAAATGCTTCTCCACTTAATAAAACTCAAGCAAGTTGTTTTCATTAACAGTAATGATTGATGGGGATTTATTGGTGACACTGTAGTCCCAGGAGCAGAAGTCACCATGTAAACAACACTGTGCTAACAAAAAGGGACTGTTCACATGGCTGGCACTTGCACGGCCATGAGATATGAAGAAACAACACGTGCATTCCCTGATTCGGAGCCACGGTGCTCAAAAGTGATGGTGACATTAACCATTGGATTTCATGAATTTTGTTAAACAAACAGAATAAATTTTATTCATTCCTTTATTTATTTTCCTTCATTAAAAGTTTTAAACATATCTGAGAAGCCAAAAAATTTTTAGGGAAAGTTTACTATTAACTCAATCACATTTAATTTCTTCCAAGTGCTTAGCTTCACACACTACCTCTTACCCCAGTCAAGACAACTCTTTATAGAACTTCTCTCAAGATAGTAAACACATTTCAAACAAATCTTTGAGGCATGGTGATAAAACCTGCTCAAGATGGTTACATAGTATCACAACGCATAGAAAGAACTACAGAATTCCCCTTTGTAGTGACTTTCTGTGTCACTAACTCCACCTTCTATGTCCTGTGGCTGCATAGGAAAATAGGCATTTAGAACAGTCATGACTTTAGCCACTAAAGAGTAAAGCCAATTTTGACATGGAAGAGGAATAAGTTTTCTCCCTCTTGTACTGTTTCATTGGGTGACCATAATTGGGCTCAGATATGAGCAAGGAGAACAGAAGGAAAAAAGACAGAGGAAAGACCAGATTCTAAATCATGAGAAGGAAGGAACGAGAGCAGCTGAGAGGTTTATAATACAGGTATAAAATAAAAAGCAGGTATAATACAAATGAGAACCAAAGAATAGCAGTTCCCATTCTTTCGAAAAATTAACCCTATCTATTGGTTTTTCCAAAACTAGGGCCATGTACTTGTTCTATAGTTAAGGTGATTTGACATTTTAGGTGGGGGATTTCAGCATGAGTTCATGTGTATGCCATTCAGATTTGCCAAGATTGTCTCTAATAATTTTCATGTATGATCTATGAATTTCTCACCTCTTACATACCAAACAATTTGTATTTGATCTGATGCTATTCAGTTCTATTCCACTGTGTTTTATTTAAAAGTTTTATGTTTTTCAATAAAAATAGAATTTCCTTGGGATCTGGGTCCAAGTACTTTCCACAGAGACTCATTAACTAGGTTATAACTAGTTTCTGTTGTCTATAAGACAGCCTATCTGTCTTAAACACTGCTGAAATCTTGTGATTAGCACTATGTCTGGTACATAGCAGACATATTTGTTGTCTGTGAGAGAATGAGTAAAGAAAACTAAGTTCATACATAATTGTTTAGACTGTTGCCGATTCAGCAAATGTATAGAGGTAAGACAATTAAGTTTTGGAAAATGGGAATCATTGAGGATCACTTGTTAAATGGATTTTGTTCAGAGGATTTTAATAAATGAACATTGAAGATACTACTAAAATATCATTCTGGCAACCTGAAGTGGATTTATGAAAATAAATATTGTCAGAGTGAAACACTTTAGTTTGGGGGCAAAATAATGCCCTAGTTTCAAGACACAAATAGACAAAATCTTTGAGAAGGGGTTAGTAGAATTTAATAGAGTTTAACTCATCTTCTTGTTTTACATATAAAAATGTGTGCCTATGTATTATATACAAGTACACATATATCTGTATTTATTACATATGTAGGCATATCATTCTCCACTTATATATTTGGTCTTCTTATACACCTCACATTCTAACTTGCAACTGTAGGATTCTTTTCCAGATCACAGAATTATTTGTTATTTTTACTTAGACTATTTCCATGATTAAAATTCCATATCTCCCCAGGTTTCCTTGAATCAGCAGTGCCCCAGAAAGTGTTTCCCTTCCTGAGACTCCAGGGAAGTCTTGGAACGCAAAGAACTTGAAGAGGGAGCCTGGCCAAATAGAGATTTTTGAGCCTTGGTAGGCTTGCTGAAGCAGATTTTTAGCACAAACACAAATCAAAGTCTTTGTGTTCTTAAAAGCAGCATTTTCATGTAAGTCCAAAAAGCTCACTTTGGTTCTATTTGTTTTGGCTAAAGAAATGAAAACCTTTGTTTTAACCACGTGGTCATTATTTTGCAAGGGGACCATAGCAAATTATTATAATATCTTTAATCTAGCTAAAGACTAACTAAAGTTATTTGATGTAACTTTCTCAGTGGAAAATTAGCAACTAAATCTTCTCTAACATCATTATTTTCTAGATCTGAATAAAAGCTTCTAAGGTATTTTTGTAATACAGTAGAATCTGATTGTTACTCAGATTCTATATTTTCTTCAAAAGAATGACGACTTATGATTTTGCCAGTTAACAGATTTTTGTCTTCTTAAAAGGATGAACTAAGAAATTTCAAGCTTTGAAACATAAATATTTGGAACACTCAGAAGAACATGGCAGAAAATGAGAAAAGAATTAAAACCCATAGAATAAGATGTCTTTCCAAGATGAAGGTATGGACTTTTGTGTGTATGGATATATGTATGTGTACTTTTTTTTTTTTTTTTTTAGTTTAGAGTTTGTAAAGTTGCTCACATGAAGTGCTTTAATGTTAATGTCACATTACCTAATATATTGATAATTTCTTGCTTTAATTAAGTTGGTTTTATAACTGAGGGTTAAACAGGGCTACTGATTCAGGTAATTTAATCAGAAATGATTTTGAGGAACTTAAATGGAAGACAAGTTCTTAAAAGTTTTCAGGCGATAATATGTTACAATAGGATTTGATTTTCTGGATAAAATGGCCAATTTAATGTTCACTCTTTTGGGGTTTTTAGTCCAGAGGAGTGTGGGGGTCTCACCTAGAAAACGGTTCATTGTACAGAAATGCTTTGTTGGTCTGTTTGTAACGATTAATTCACAATGACCTAGTAAAACAAATATTTACTTCAAGCTTTGGCAACATATCAACCATTGTCTGTAAGAATAATGCCCATTTTGTTAGCTGTTTCTGGTACTCTTGACATTTCAGAACAAATTCTTTTTGTATAGCTTCAAAGCCATTTGCCTTCAAAGAAAATTTTAATTTGTTTTAAACCAAGGGATCTGGATATTTGTCTTGATTCTAAAGCTAGTGACTGCAAGTGGTTTTTAGACTAATGTCACCAATATTCTCCTTATCAAAGTTTGTTTTCTCTTCATACATGTGTAGGGAAAATCTATACATGTGCATAAAAGTGGAGAATGATGATTTAGATCTAGCAAGCTACATTTGCCTGAAATGCTGTATTAATTATTTATTTAAAAAATTCCCCTTACAAAAAAAATTCCCCTTAAATTATCCCTCAATTCTCATGCCCTTATCCTAAAACTGAATGGTTAAAAATAAGGATCTAGGCTCAGGCTCCCCGTGTTCATGCCTAGGTTCAACTGCTTTCTTGCCATATGACCTTGGACAAGTTGTTCTTTGTGATTGCTTCAGCTTTCTGATGTGAAAAAGGTAATAACAAAACTCCTATTTCATAGGATTTTTTCCTTTTTACATACTTGGAAAATGACTAGAATATTATATACATTCTATAAATATTAGCTATTATTATTAATAGCACTATATTTTCACTAACTGGAATTTAAATAAAAACTTGGAAGTGAAAAATTAGTATTAATAGCATTTGTGTATAAAAGTCAAGTGTCATTTATTTAAAAAAAGGTTTTAATGTAATATTTGCTTACTTAGGGGTTTGACAAGATTAGATATTGATGTTCACATTATGGTAAAATGTTGCAAGGACAAATTTATCAGGTAAATTGGGAAGCAACTGCTTAATAGCCAGATTTTTTTTTTTGGCTTCTCTGAACTTAAAAATATGCATGTTAAGCAAAATTCTTTTTTTTTTCAGTAGATAATCACATGGTTTATTTAAACTTGAGGATAACTGGATACTCTTCATTTTTTATTATTTCTCAAAGCTCAGTAGCTCCTAAACTTTTAACTTGCGCCCTTATGGTAGTAAATTGTAAGCAAAATTCTTAAAAAAAAAGCATCAGTGGACTGTCCTCAGTAAGTTTGCTTCAAACTCTGTGGCATTATTGTTAACAGCTAGTAGAACTAGCTTCACAAGTATAGAGGTTATTTCGTACTAGACATGAGTCAGAATAGCCACTGATTGCTTTTACTTTGTGACTAGAACCAAACAGTTTAGGTAACCGATCTAGGTGTTTTAGGAAAGAACACTGGGGCCATGATTCTTCTAGTGTCTGTTCTTAAAATATTAAATAAAATAAATTATACCCCCAAATATGATTTGTACGTTATTTGGTAGACCTTGCTTTTAAATATAAAACCTGAAGGGGCACCTACGTGACTCTGTCGGTTAAGCGTCCGGCTTCAGCTCAGGTCATGATCTCGTGGTTTGTGGGTTCGAGACCCACATCAGGCTCTGTGCAAACAGCTCAGAGCCTGGAGCCTGCTTGGAATTCTGTGCCTCCCTCTCTCTCTGCCCCTACCCCACTCATGATCTCTCTCTCTCTCTCTCTCTCTCTCTCTCTTTCAGAAATAAACACTTAAAATTAAAATTAAATATAAAACCATGTGAATTTTTTTTATTCTCAATAATGTGCTCTGCAAAGATTTATAGTGTGGAGACAGTTTCTACAAATAGCATTTACTATAAAAGAATAAACAGAGATATAGCCATATAATGGTTTGCCTCATATTGAGCTTCATATTTAAATTTCTCAGGACTTTTTCCACATAAATTTCTATTCAGATTTCTCCAAATGAATTGGTACAGCCAATTCATCTCAGTTGTATTTAATTCTATTACATTTCATCTTATATTCAGCTTACTTTCAGCTCTGACCACTTCTTCAAGATGTTTTTGAATACTTATTCTGTTATTAATTCAGCAAACCTGTATTAAGTGCCTAGACACCAATGATCTAAAGATAAATAATATATGTATCCCATATTTGAATTGTTCACAGTACAGTGAAGGAGGCATCCAAGTACATACATAAAGTGCACGGCGATAAGGGCTATAATAGAGGCAGTACACAGTAGGATGAGAAGGTAGAGTGAGTGGTCAAGGCTACTTGGGGAGCAGAACAACAAGTCTCCACGATAGAAATGATGATAGAGTTGACTTTTAAAAATTGAGTATATATTTATCATATACACAAGAGGAAGAAAAATATTACAAGTGGAATACCATCCTGTAAAATACACTGAGATGTAAAATGGCATGGTGAATTAAAGAAACTTTAAGTAGAACATTATGTATAGGGATAAACAGCAGGAATGTTATTGACATATAGATGAAACATGGTTTGCCATCTAAAAAAGTATAAATGTTTGTTTTTGAGAAGTCATTAAAACATTTTAAGAAGTGAAATCACATGCCAGTTATGGTGGCAGGTGGAGGGAGTTTAGGTGTGGACAAGACTACAGACAACTAAGGAATGCTGACAATTGTCTCATCTAAACTGTTTGTACATTTGAGGGATTTCAGCATTTGGGTGATAGGGAAAGCTATGGGAATATATAAGATTTCCTAAGGAGAGCATAGATAGCACAGAGTAGAGGGTGCAAGACAAATCCTGAACGAGCTGGCCAAAGAGAAGACTGAAAAGAAAGATGCTAGCAGGTAAGTGGACATATAGGTGTGTGGGGGGGTGGAGGGTGGGAACCTCAGGAAGAAAAGAGATATTAATGGAGTCAAATGACCCAGAGACATCAGAAAAGCTGAGAACTGAGATGTATCTATTGAATTTGGAACTCAGGAAGTTGTTTTTGACCTTTAATGGAGTAGCTTCAGGAGAGGCTAAACAGTAGGAAAGTAAAGGGTGAATGGAAAGTTAAACAGTCTAGGCAATAAACTTAGACTGTTCTTTCAAACATCCTGTTGGTAGCTGGAATTGCAACCATCAGGGGGTAGGGAAAAATACCATATATATATACACGTATATATCACACACACACACACACACACACACACACACATATATGAAGACAGAAGTATTTTAAATACATTTATAAATTAGTAGAGAGGTGGTAAAGAGTGTGAGGTTGAAAATAGAGGAGAGAGTAGTAGTTGATGAATCAAGATCTCAAATGGGAAGAATGGATTCAAAAGCATGGGTAGAGGGATTTTATTGTACTGGAGAAGGGACACCTATCCTTCTAAGGTAGGAAGGGAATTAGAGAGGCAGAGATGGGGGAATATTTGATGGTGATGTTGCTGAGATCATTTGCTGGTCATGAAGACCACATGACTGGTTCGAAGACTGAGAAATAGAAAAGATTGTGAATAACTGTGAAGGGAATGTACAAGGTGCAGTATTAATTGTGGGGTTGGTTTAAGATTGAGAATTTGGAAGATGAAGGGGTGAGGATTTTACAGATTTGAGTCTGCTGGCTACAGAGTAGATTGAATGGTCTCCAGGATGGAAGTTTCATCAGGAAACATCTTTAAGTAAGACCAAGGAAAAAGTACTTTGGCCTAGGGTTGGAAAACCACCATTCAGGATGGCCTAAATCTATTTATCTCTATTGTGTATTTACTTAACTATGCTATCACTTAGTAGACAATACTCCTTTGCCAAATCTTCTACTAAAATCTAAGTCTGCTTCTTCCTAATTTAATAAAACTGTCAAAATTGTGACTTTTCCACATTTTCAGTAAAACCATACTAGCTTTTGGTGATCACAATGGTTCTGTTTGTTAAGTTGTCCTTGGTTTTTGTTATGGATCACATCAACCTGACTGTCCTCTAAAACTGTATCAGTAAGTAGGAAATGTGATTCAATATATAGAAATTTATTGTATTCATACTTGTTTCTTATAGCAAATGCCTGTTCCATTTAGAAACATTTTTATAATGGTTTATAATTACTTTATATTTTATTATAATATATATATATAATATTGTTTTAAATAAATAAACTGGTAGTGAGCAGCAATCTAATGTTGCATAATTTGCATATTACTTTGGAGACACCTTGAACAAATTTGCTACAGAAATAATGTCTTTGTGTAATGCTGTGTTCCTTTTTTATCATATATGTATTTCTTGCACTACAGATGGCAGTGTAGTGTTGAAGATCTATTTAAAAGCTATCTCTTATTTATAATGACTGTTTCTGCATATGTAAAAGAGGTACCTATAAAATAATGAGGCTACAATTACCCACAAAATTCAATATTACTAATCAGTCCTACTTTAGTTTTCAGAGACAACATGGCATGAAAGACCAGATGAAAAGACTGCATTAAAAGTTTCTTGCAAATTTAAGGGTTACTTATGTTGGAGATGATCAGTCTTGTGTTAAAAGAAATTTTGTCAACAAATGGCAAATATACAATTTAAAAATAATTTTTTCTATGTTTTCTTATATTCTTTTCTCCTTAGATGTTTCTGTTGGCAATAACATGTGCATTTGTATCCAAAACACTATCTGGATCTTATATGAATTCCATGCTCACACAAATAGAGAGACAATTCAACATTCCTACATCTCTAGTTGGATTTATTAATGGGAGCTTTGAGATTGGTATGAATTATTTTTGTATTACTCCTTTTTATATTTTATCTATAAAGCTAGTCTGAATTTTATTCTCCTCATTTGCAATTTTAGGCCATCTAATTTGACTGAATAATATGTTTTCCAAAATGGATGAATAGCCTTGCTAACTTTGGATTATGCTTAGAAACAATTCATTTAAATATTATCTCCCAAATAACACCTAAGTATTGCCACATATCCCACCACTGGACTTTTTATTCTAATAGTTTTTTGGTTAGCTAGGATAAGTAGCAGAGTATTTAAATTTTTTAAATTTAATCTATCATTTGAGAATTCTTAAAAGCTCTATCTTCCTATTTAGAAGACATATGTCATGGAAAACAAAAGAATCTGTTTTCCAAAGGAAACATGAATATTTTTATTTTCCTGCTGTTTCTGGGAGGTTAACAATTCTTCTAAGTGCAGAAGGAAGAAGAAACTGTTTTTTGCATCTCCCTGAATTTATTTCAGAAACAGACTCTAGGAAGGAATAAAGTCTGTTCTTTCTGAATTTTGTGGAGGACTGGGAAGATGTGAACATAGGGGAGGACTGAGGAAGAGAAAGATTTCTCTTGTAAACAAAGCTACATAGAAATACGAATGCCATTCTTTTACAGCTTTAGAGTGACTTCTATTTCCTCCAAGGTGAATTTTGCTTTCAATATACTTAATATCTGGAAGAAAAATCAGGATTGAGGGGAGGCAAAACTGAAACAGGTGATGCTTGATTGTATATTCTAGCACTTAACTACCTGAAACTAAACTCGGCACCACCTGTGTACTGGATCCTGGTGATGGAGTTAGATACAACTCTTTATATAGCCCTGTCTAGACTGCGCTCACAGTCAAATGGAGGGTATAGAGACACAATAATAATTTTAATTGAATGCAGTACATTTGGTGACATAGATAGATGCAAGGTCCTATAGAAACACACAGCAGGGACATAGCCTTACTGAGGGAAGGTCTTGACAGATGAGTAAAAAGTTGTCTAGGTGAAGAAACAGGGTTAGATGAGCGTGAAGGGAATTCCAATAGAAAAAGAAGCACA
This sequence comes from Prionailurus viverrinus, assembly GCF_022837055.1. Lineage (NCBI taxonomy): Eukaryota > Metazoa > Chordata > Mammalia > Carnivora > Felidae > Prionailurus > Prionailurus viverrinus. Next base: position 51,004,594 of record NC_062567.1, on the reverse strand, counting down.
AGGGTGAGTCAGAGTAGTAATTTGTGTGGGGAGTAACATTCAGCCCAATATTGTTGACTCACAAAGCTTATGTGGGAATTATTAAGATATGAGTCTGGAGAAATGGGCAGGGGTGAGAAATGAAATATGGTTGGTCTTCTGTGCTTATTACGGCACTTGCATGAAATAAAAACTATAACAGTAAAAAGGGGAAAAAAAAGGTAAAAAGAAACCCAGTTTTATTTGAATAAAGTTACCAAAATATTAAAACAACCTGCCATATAATAATATTTGTGCTTGCCAACACACTAAATATAATATCTACCCTAATTTTGAAGTAATGAGTAGTGTCAATATTTTGAGGTATCTACAACAATGTAATGTCATATCAAAATATCTATAACTTTTATTGGTGACAATCTGTGACAAAATCGTAGGTACTGTTAAGGCTACCATAGTTTGCGTCTACTCTCAGTATCAAAGAAAATGCTAACATAACTTTAATTATAAGTTAGTGAAAATAAAGATGCATTTTTTTTCTCACTCAAGATCATAGAACCCCTGATTTCTATCCATGGACTCCATGGGTGTTTGTTTATATATGGCAGGTTAGGCGGGCCTATTTAAAACAAAGGTCAGATGGGGTGCCTGGATGGCTCAGCCAGTTGAGCCTCTGACGGGCTCGTCATGATCTTGCAGTTTGTGAGTTTGAGCCCCACATTGGACTTAATGCTATCAGCACAGAACTTGCTTCAGATCTTCTGTCCTCTCCACCCCCTGTCCCTCCTCCACTCCTACTCGAGCTCTCTCTAAGATAAATAAAATATTAAAAAAAAATTAAAACAAAGGTCAAATTTGCTTTCTAGCAGGGCCACGCTTGTGGCTGTGTTGGAGATAGATTTGAAGGTGGCCAGCTAGCCAGAGAGGATTCTAGCATGGCAAAAGCACAAGAGAGAGCTATCTGGATCTGAGTCACAGATCATGCTGGTAGGAATAGAAAGAAGAGAGTGACCTAAGAAATATTTAGGAGTTAAATTCCTGAGAACTTAGTGACAGATTGGATGTGGTGGATGAGAAAAGTAGACATCCCCAGATTTACAGCTTGGGTAGTAGAGTGGATAATGGGGAAGGGGGACAAGATTGTGGTAGTGGCTATGGGAATGATGATGAGTTCTGTTTAGGAAAATTGTGGTAATAGCAGTGAGATTTTGAGTAGTGATGTCCATGTTGCAGTTATAGGAGTTGGAAGCATTGGAGGAACTGTCTGAGCTGGAGGAACTGATTAGTGAGTAAACAGGTGGTTGTTAAAACTAGAGAACAGATGAGGCTATTTAAGAAGAGGGTATACGGTGACAAATACCATGGGCAGAGTGCATCCTTGAGGTACACCAATATTTCATGAACAGGTGGAAGAAAGTAACCCATGAAAGTGTTAAGAGAAGAAATAGAGAATTAAGAGGGGAAACAGGAGAGAAGGTATAGATACCAAGGGAGTACAAGTTCCCAAAATAAAAATTCCTCAACGGTCTCAAAAGCATTAAAAAATATCCCATTAGATAAGGATAGAAAAATATTCCCTGGGTTTTATGAGATAATTGATGATCTTTGCCAGGGCATGTTTAGCTGAATCGTGGATATACAAGCTAGGAGGCAGAGAGAGAGAGAGAGAGAGCAGTGACTTTGGGAAAGAACAAGAGGGAAAGAAGTGGAATCTGCATCAGTTTGGAGAGAAACTAGAGAACATCTGTAATTAAAATGCATCAGAGAGGGAGACACTTAACATATACAAGAGAGATTATAATTAGTGGAGTAAGTTGTTGGAGGGAATGGAAGTGCCCAGGTTGTGCGTTAGTCTGTGGATGGTAGGATGGGCACCACAACCTCTGAAACAGAAGGAAAGTGGTAAGGCCATAACCTGGGAACTGGACTGCCCCAAATTTCTTGACAAAGTAGAAAGTATTAACTATGGAAAGTGAGTGGTGATAAGTGGCTTGAGAGCAATGATGCAGATCTGAAATAATCGCTGAAGAGAAAAGGAGAGGTAATTTACAGATGCCAATAAATGTATTACTTTGCTTACCTTTCCTCAGTAATGTTTATAGATAGCGTTCTCCATACCCTTGACAAAATCTTATCTGTCCTTTCCTATTCCCTTTCATGGTAATTATTTTATTGACAGAGAAATGCAATTTGAAATATCAGCTTACCCTTATGTGGAGTGAAGTCTCTTCCTTTCTTCTCCTTTCAAAAATGGATATGGATTTCAAACTGTGGCTTTCTAGAGATGATACTGTCAACATGGATGGCTTTGATGATGGGAATTTTAGAGACTTAGGTAGGACAAGGTGGTTGCACTTGGTGAGGCACTGTCCACATAAAATAATGTAGGCCCTGACATTTCTTCTACTTACAAGGAAGACTAGAGAGAAACAGATATGGAAAGAAAAGTTTTCAAAATATACATTACTACATAGAAAACTATTAACAAATTGAGGGAAAGTTTTTAAAACTTTTATAATTCTTGAGCTCATCATAGAGGTTTTCCTTATGCATAATAAGATCAGGGAAAATATTGATTACTGAATTTAAGATGTATGATATGAGAACTTCCTCATGTGTTTGGTTCTTTTGACCCTTTACACCATAGTTATCAAGGACCTGTTAATCAGAATGAGGCCTCCCCAATTAGTTTCTTTATCCTTAAACTTCATTCTAAGACATGTGGATAAATTTTTCATTGAATTATTTACTCCTCAACGCAAGTGTTATTTCTAAAACTCAGTGGAGAAGTGGATATCTACTCTTTTTTACTTCTAAGGAGAGAAAAACAAACATAGATCTCTGGCTTGATTATATTGACCAATACAAAGTTATATCTAAACAATGAGTTATAAAACATATATATATATCTGAATTTGACTTTTGCTTCTCTTTTCCGACATAGGAAAACATTATAATATTCTCTGGAGCAGGAATGGAGGGAAAGACCAGAGGTGACACATCTAAGACTAGATAATAACACACAGAGTCTTTAACATCTCTCAGAACTATCCTTCAATCCCTTCTACTCACTTCTCTTCTGTTCTCTTTAACCGTTGGGGTTCCACAGATACCTGTTTGTGTATTTGTCGACATTGTAAAACAGAGTCCTTCTTCAAGGCAAGAATTGTGTCTTATTCATTTATTGTTTCATGCATCCCTAGTACCAGTTCTAGTATTTGGAATAGGTTTTCTAAAAGAAATGCTAGATAGTAAATGATTGAATGAAGATAAGATATTGTTCATGCTTAATTGAAATATTCATTTCAATATCAATTTTTTCCTAGGAAATCTTTTGTTGATTATCTTTGTGAGTTATTTTGGAACCAAATTACATAGACCTATACTGATTGGTGTTGGATGTGTGGTTATGGGTCTAGGGTGTTTCTTACAATCTCTACCTCATTTCCTCATGGAGAGGTAAGTACTCAAGTTTCTGATTATTTCATAGATTCAACTTTGGACTGTATGGAATGAAACTTGAAATTTCCTTTCTAGGAGTAAATTTTCCTAAAAGCACAGAACATTGCAATGGGAACTGGAAGATGCAGATTCCATTCCACTGGTCCACTGTGCTCTTGGCTGCCTCACTTCATTTATATAGTCATATTTTGTCCATATATGAAATAGAGATTTGCGATTTTATGAAGTCTGATGAAATGATTTTTAGGACCAGGCAAAATTATCATATTGCACAAAGAGTTGTCCCCTGCCCCTTCACCATTGTCCATATTACTGGTTTTGAAGAGAAGTTACTTGCAATTCTTTTAGTTCTTTCTTCTTCAATTTGCCTCCATCGTTCTAAGTAAATATTTAACCTTTTAGTTTTTAATACTTTCATGTTATGTCATATATGTTGATATCTTACTATAAAATTATATTCACTATTTCCATGTGGATGATTATGTAAGTATCTTTCACCACTGAACCATGCTATTATTTTCTTTTAATATTTTTCAATTTTATTGGACTTCATAATTGCTCCTTTTTTATTTGATTCATTTTCTTTTTATCTCTCACTAATCATCAGCAAACTCTCCACTGGCAGGGCAACATCTCAAAATACTCATACATATCACAAGTTTTCATTTTTGCCTTAGAGATTCCTCTATGTCACCAATTCTCCATTTTCAGTCTGAACTGGAATCTCCTTAGGCTTGGTGCATGGCTCCTTCCTGGAAATTTTTCCTCACCATTATCCTTGGGAATTTGCTTTGCCTCTTTCCTGTATTCAGTTAACTTAGATCCTGGATATCATATCTTCTACTTTTTTACTCACTCCTTTTTTTGGAAAACATAATCTAATAGGTTTCTGAGAAAAAGTGTAAGAGACATAAAATTTTAAGACCTTGAACATTTGGAATTCTACTCTCACACCTGATTAATATTCTGGCTGATACAAAATTCTAGGTTGGAAATATTTTCCTACGGATTTTGAAGACATTTTTCCAATGTTTTCTAGTTTACAGTAGTACTGTTGAGAATCTTGTGTCACTCTAATCCCCATGACTAGTTCCTTTTCTCTGGGAACTATTGGGATTTTCTTTTAAGCTACAGAGTCTGGATTCATGATAATTGTCTTAGTATAAATCCTTTTCCTCCATCATGCTAGGTGTATTCAATCTGGGCATTTGGAGAATTTGTATTGTTTCTTTGATAATATGCCCCCTCCCCATTTTCTCTTTCTAGAACTTCTACTGCTTGAATTCTGCATATCCTGTTATATATTTCTCATCATTTTCTCCAATTTTCTATCTTCTTGTCTTTTTGTTACTTTTTGGGAGATTTCTTTAACTTTATCTTCTAAAGCACTGAATTAATTTCTAACTTTTGCTATCCCATTTTTAATTCCCAAGGACTCTTTTGTTCTTTGTATCTTTTGAAGGAATATTTTGTTCTTCTTTCAAGAATATGATGTCTTTTTCCAACTAAATTTGTTCATCTATCTTCTTTGTCTCTGCCTTCTCTGAGTGTATAATTTTTATTTGTCTCTGTCTTTACTATTATAGGCTTTCCTCATATATTTGGTGGTTCTTGGTTATCTATACATATTTAAGAGAGAGGAATAACACAAGCTACCTGGAACTTCTGTGTATGTAAGACTTAATTAATGGAAAATTTCTTTGTAGGGTGATTGTACATGGCCTGGCTGTGTATTAAGTGACTCATAACTGCCCATAAACTATCTTAGGCAGGGATTCTCCAATCTGTTTTCCAGGAGGTAGAAGCTTGGTTACCAGCACGTGGGAGTGGAAATCTCACTTTTCAGTATATGGATTTTTTAAACCTAATATCCCCAGTTTTTAGTATATCTTCCCTATCCTCTGTGTGTTTATTCAGACTCTAGAGTCAAAAGCCATATTCAGTTGAAATGACAGAGGATGTCTAAAAAGGCTTAACTGCTCCTTATACACACTTGAAAGCAATCCCCTTTTTGGACCATGCATCCTCTCACCTTTAGAAGTATCTTCTTTCTTGACTGAAGCTTTCCAGGGATGTGTGGCATGTGTTCAGTTGCTCTCGTACAGGAAATTACTCAGTTTTATGTTTCTCATATCTACTAATTCAGTGATCATTCATTTATCTACTTTTCCATTTTCAAAATCCTACTAAACTCTCTCTTCTTGTCAGATCTTCCCTTATCTTTATCCTCATGGCATTATGTCTTTTCCTTTTCTATTTTAAAATCCAGTTACTGCCATTTTGCTGATGTTTTGGGAATGAATGGACATGTGATGTGTTATTGGGTTTTAAGTCAATAATCTAAATGAAAAAGACATTTTAGCTCTCAGATATTTCTGAAGGGATCAGAGGCATCAAGACAAGGAATATCTACTGTTCTTTTATTTCCTATCATATCCTATCCTGTTCAAGACAATGTTGAGTCATATTCAGCAATTTTGTCATTTCTTTCTATACTCTGCCAAAGGTATTATTATTTATTTTGTCTGAAGCTTCCATGTCTCATGGGACCATGGGTGTGGAAACAGAAGCCTTAGTCCACAGTTCACAGCCAAACTCTATGGGTATGACTGGGCAGTGTTTCTAAGGGGAAGGTATTTTAACCATTTTTATTATGTTCTGTAACATATTAATTAGGACTCTTGGTGACATCCAAGTATAACACTCTTGAGCTCATTTGAAACTCAGAAAGGCAAGTTTTCTTTTGGCTTTCTCTTATCTAATAGAAATATAGAAACCAATCCAGTGTAATTTCTAACAAAGAGAGACTTAGCTGGACATATTTCCTCCATTGCTGCAGCATATAATTTACTTTCTGAGAAAGGGCATGTGGATCTTCTGGTAATATGCCTAAGATAAATGGTCACAGTTTATTAACACTTTTGTTTTCGTGAGAAGAGAAAAAGTCATTAAATTGTGCTGTCACAGTGTTTAAGATTCTTCTAAGGTCTCTCATGATGGGTAAATGCTTTGTTTCTTTTAGAGGGTTAATGAACAGGTGAAAGAATTATTGTTTGGATTCTCAGAAAGTGAGAGTATATTTCTTATTAGGAAACCTTAGAGAATCCAAAGTTAGAGAACTGCTTTATTGTGCTGTTTTTTCTCTCCCCAAAGCCTTTATCTTCTTAATTATGCTTTGTTGAGTCTATTATTTTTCTTGGTTCTTGTTTCTTATCACACAGTAATTAGTTCCAGGAAATGATCACCTAAAAACCACCAAAGGTCGATGTCAGATGATTTAGAAGGTAGATCATCCACATACAGATAATTGAAAGCTAGTTATCAAGGGATTGTACATTGAGAGTGAGTGGCAAGTTCTTTTCAATAATATTAATTTATGATGATTATGTGGCAAAGACAAAAAGATACTTTCTTTTCTGGATTTGGATGTTGTGTCTTAAGTGAAGCAGGAGTTAATAATCTGCACAATGCTCACATTGTCATCGTTGGCTCCTTAACATCAACATGTTTTCCCTGTGTTCATACAGATATGAATATGAATCTACAGTTTCAGTTTCAGGCAATTTGTCCTCAAACAGTTTCTTGTGTATGGAAAATGGAACCCAGATTATCAGACCAACAGAAGATCCATCAGGTTGTCCACTTCATTGTATTGCTTTCTGTTCAGTGAATTTGTAACTGAACACTTTCTGCTGGGGGGCTTTGAATATTATTAAGTTTGGTTAAGTAAGCAAGTAAATGAACAAAACATATTTTATTTTTTTCAGGGATTTTGGAGGAGATCGTGGAGGGGATTAGGAATGGCTTATATCCATTGGCTTATATCCATCCAATAACATTATAAAATGTTATTCCTCTTATATTTGAATATATTTAATAACAATGCCTTATCTATTCTTTGAAATGGTTATTTAAAAATAAGCCGAAGACATCCATTCGAGGACCACTTAGAGTTAATTCCACAGAGGAAAACACGTTAGAAAGATGGATTTATGCTGATGATTTGTAAATGAATAATAGAGATAGAAACAAAAAGATTTGTGTTATATCACTGATCTTCTATAGGAGAGAAAGGAAGCAAGTATGCTCTAACTCTGATTTACTCTATTCTCTTTCTGCTGAACTAGGAACTTGTCTTTCTGCCCTACTTCTTCCTCCCTACCAGAGATACTACTTTACAGTCTGACACAATAGTGGTGCTTCTTCTGGCTTCCTGCAATCCCAGGCACCAACATGCCAGCTTCTGCTCCTTCTTATGCTAAGAGACAAACAAAACCAAAACAGTGACATCGAGTGGCCTATATACTCTTCTTTTGCCAAAGACTGACTAGGTCCTATTTTCTATTTTTTTCTTTAAATACGCATTGTAGTGGATAAATAAAAATTCTTTGATCACCAGATATTTTATATTTTGCCCTGTGGTAGGCCTAGAGTTTGACTATGACCTCTAGATACAACTTGCTATTCTCACCACAGAAAAAAAATTATGAATACCCAGAAATTGACATTATGATTTTCTGGACTAGGAATGACTGAGAGATAGACATATAGATAGATATATAGATAGATATTTCCAGGCCCAGCTGTGCTCAGGACCCTCACATCTTTGGGTACCCAGCCAGATTATAGAAGATGAAAATAAGTTGTCATTCACTTTCCTGAACATGACCCTACAGAGTGTCCTCCTGGCTTGGTAGCTATTTTGGCTTAGAAAAGAATTGGCTGTTTTCAGACATGTGCTTATCTTCATCCCTTTCAATAACCTTCGGCCTAATCTTTATTATTCTACTAAGCAGTGCTGCTCCAAGGATTGGGGTGGATTTCTTTGTTAAAAGATTATTTGGAGGTTACAGTAAACAGTAGGTTCTATTTAAATATTTTTAGTTTCTGTGAAGTGGTTAGAGCTGTAGAGAATTAAAACTTCAGTGAGATTATTATTTAAATCATATAGTATCAGTTCTAGGGAGAGATATTTGTAGGTTTATTTTCTCTTCCCAAAGTTAGTGTAGAAATTGTACAGCTCTCATAGTAGCTAACTGGGTCTAGTAGCTAGTGGCAAACTGTTTCTTTGGAGGGAAAAATAGTTCTGGTTTTTAGTGTTTGTCAATTTCCGTCAAATACTGCCATCAAACTGCCAATATGTTGTCACTAAATACTAAACTGAAGAGAGATGTGTATACTACTCATCTCTCCCAACCTAGTAGTAACTGGCTCCAACATACCATTTATATTTGCCATACCTAAGTACATTGTCAGAAAATGCAACTGGAATGGCCCAATGATTCACTGCTGACATAGTAATACAAGTAATTGAGAAGATGCCATGTCACATAAGAACTGTGAAATGTTTAACAAAAATTTAGAATTAAGTATTACTAATACTTTACTACCAAACCATGAATACAATGTATCTTTTTTCTTTTAATACAGAGTGTGTGAAAGAAGTTAAATCATTAATGTGGATGTATGTACTAGTAGGCAATATTATACGTGGAATTGGTGAAACTCCCATCATGCCTTTGGGTATTTCTTACATAGAAGATTTTGCCAAATCTGAAAACTCTCCTTTATATATTGGTGAGTTTGAAAATCTGCCTTAGCCTCCTTTCAGGAAAGTAAGTTTCTTAAGGGTGGATATCAGTTATTTGGAGTCAGTGATTTCCAGAATGATGAGCAAAGTACCTCGGCACACCTGGCCATCAATGAAAGGTTGCTGAATGGAGCAATTACATGCTAACTCCAAATAAGCCACTTTGCTAATTCTGCTTCTTTCTATTGAAAATACTACTAATCTAGTGCCCCAGGAGTTCTCCTTGATTCGTCCATTTCTTTGGCACCATTCTACATCAAATATATTAAGTGATTTACCAATATTTTCTTTAAAATGTCCCTTATTATTCAAAACCTTTCTTACAATTTTCATTACCTCTATTTTTTGCTCAGGTCTTCATTACTCCATCTGTAGATTATTATAACATCTCCATTGGTCATTTTATTGCTAGGATTTTTAATATCAATTTATTATCGATGTTTTTGCAGTACAATTTTCTCAAACATTGTTTTGATTATGTCTTCTCTACCAGTTTATATAACATACTGGCTTTTTATTTACTATCTCTGATCTCTCCACTTATTACAGCTCTGTACTCTATTTAGTTTATTTAGTTTTTTGTATAGTTTCTCTTCATCACAGTCTCTCCATGCTAGTCAGATTTTTCAGATTCTTCACAAATCTCTGGTTCATATTCTTGGTTGTGTTTCTGAAAATTTTCTTTTCTAAAACTGATCAGTGTCATCTCCGACAATAACCAATTTAAGATCTACCCTCTTATGTTGTCTTCCAATCTCCTAAATATTCTTCATTTATTATGAATAACTTATTTATATTTTTTAGTTATTCCATCTGTTAGCATAAAAGCATAACTTTTAGTACAGGAACAATTTTGCCATTACTGTAGACATATCTTTTAAGAACTGGCAATGTCAAAGAAGGTCAAAGAAGACAGGAACAGAGCTACACATAATTGGAAAAGATCAAAATATTTACAGATCCTTTACCCCAACGAACCTTTGGCACTTTTTGATGATGCACTGATTTTGCAATAACTTTTTTCAATGTTTTTCTTTTTGGTACTTTCAAATCCCTTCACATACTTATCTTGAAAGAATACAAATGCTTGCCTGTAATAAATTAATGAATACCTTTTTATATGTATTTCTTTATTCAATAAATACTAGGATGTATATTATATAGAAATAACTGTGATAATATCTATATGTTCTAAGGTCAATAAGACAGTCCATATAAGGTTTAGTATATAAATAGCTACATAATTATAAATCAATCGAATTTGATAAATATCTCTGTGTAGTTAATTTTTTTAATAGACTTAAATTTAAATAAATAAATGTGTGTGTGCATGTAATTAAATAACTATAAATCAGTTAGCTATACAATTGAGGAAAATACTTCCATGTATGGCTCTGAAGTTTAGAAGAGAACATAAAATCTAGAAATGAATTTTGAGAATCATATATAGAGAAAATAAATTAAGACGGAGAAATGAGTTTTCCAAAGGAAGCCATATATATAGTGAGAAATCCTACATTAAAATACTAGAGAAAACTTTTAGTTAGTGAGTAGAATATAAAGAAGAAAAAGCAGGGGCACTTGGGTGGCTCAGTTGGCTAGTGTCCGACTTCAGCTTAGGTAATGATCTCAGGGTCCATGAGTTCAAGCTCCGCATCAGGCTCTTTGCTGACAGCTCAGAGCCTGGAGCCTCCTCTGGATTCTGTGTCTCCCTCTCTCTCTGACCCTCTCCTGCTCACACTCTGCCTCTCTCTCTCTCTCATATAAACATTAAAATTTTTTAATAAAAAAAAGAAAAAAAAAGCAAAGGAGTGGTCACATGGGGAGAAAGTAAAACAATAAAAGCATAGTTTTATGAAAGTATTAGGAGAAAATGTCAAAAGAGGAGCTAGCAAGCAATGTCAAATAACATGAAGACTAGGAGGATGGAGACCAGAAAAGGACACTGAATTAGTGACAGAAATAACACTGGTCTTGCCTGCAAGTGCTTTGAGAAGAATGTGGAAGGATTTGGGTAGATTCAGTGAGTGGTGAGGCCATAAGTGTAGAGTTAGTGAAAGGAAAGAAAGCAGGGTAGATGTGAGATAGTATAACCAGAGGGTAGGAGAGATTGAACAAACACAAATAAAGACATGTTTAATTGAGAAAGATTTCTGAGAAGATAGAAGGGGATGATGTCAAGAAATGTGGTGTGTATACTGGGTGGGCTACCCTATGGAACGGTGGAGAAGGCAGAGACACTGGTGGAGACATATTTTGAAGTAAAGAGGAACAAAGTTGAAGAAGGTCATGTCTTGGTTTTCAGGAGCTGCGAGAGCTCAGCCTTGATTCTGAATTGTAGATATGCTAAGAGCTAACTGATGATGAAATTCCAGATGAGTAAGCAGTCGTAAGTCGTAAGTCATAAGGAAAAGGGGACTGATGAGTATGGAAGATAATGTGGAGAGTAAGAAAGGAGATCATGATGAAAGTGAACAGAAGGATCAGTGACAGTGAGGACACAGCCAGAGGAGGCTTCAAGTTGGAGACGTGAGAGTAAAGCTTTCCTGAGGAATATGCCACAAGAAATTTACAGGGTGTTACTTTAGAATTCCTCCAAAAATGTGCCTATAGAAAGCAGTAAAAGAATCTTGCTCTGTATTGTGGCTTTGTCAACAGCACGATCCCAGCCTATGCTGCCACAGCAGATTTTACCTGCAATTCATCATGAAAGAGAATTTAGAGGCCTAGAGAATGCAGTTTTACATTTTGAGGCTCTTTTTTTCCACATTTACAGAACAAACTTGTTACTTATATGTACACTAAGCTTCATTTTCTTACAAACTGAAAGTGTAAGGCAAACATATCTGAGGCAAAAACAAGTCAGGCTCTAGACTTATGGAATTAGGACTCTTTATGGGGGTATATAACTATATTATAACTTTATATTTTCATTTATTTTTAGGGTTTGTAGAAACGGGAGCTATCATTGGTCCTTTGTTTGGACTTTCATTAGCATCATTCTGTGCCAATGTTTATGTTGACACTGGATCTGTGAACACAGGTAATTCAATACGATTATTTATAGTATCAATAGTAACAGAAAGTAACGTCAATTGTTATCACAGTTAGTTGTTGCCTTATTTGACCCTTGGTTAGGTAAATTGATTCCACTTTTCAGGTTCACAAATTGAAGTGAAAGAGTTTAAAGAATTTTTGAAATATTTCAAACCCGTGATCAGGAAAATAAGTTAAAATGCTGACCTTCAGACTCAAAATCCAGTGCTCTTTCTATGGCACCACAATCACGTTTCTTATTTTCAAGAGATTTAAAGATATAGGTCTGAGATGCTGGAGAGGATGTGGAGAACGAGACCCTCTTGCACTGTTGGTGGGAATGCAAATTGGTGCAGCCACTCTGGAAAGCAGTGTGGAGGTTCTTCAGAAAATTAAAAATAGACCTACCCTATGACCCAGCAATAGCACTGCTAGGAATTTACCCAAGTGATACAGGAGTACTGATGCATAGGGCACTTGTACCCCAATGTTTATAGCAGCACTCTCAACAATAGCCAAATTATGGAAAGAGCCTAAATGTCCATCAACTGATGAATGGATAAAGAAATTGTGGTTTATATACACAATGGAGTACTACATGGCAATGAGAAAGAACGAAATATGGCCCTTTGTAGCAACGTGGATGGAACTGGAGAGTGTGATGCTAAGTGAAATAAGCCATACAGAGAAAGACAGATACCATATGTTTTCACTCTTATGTGGATCCTGAGAAACTTAACAGAAACCCATGGAGGAGGGGAAGGAAAAAAAAAAAGAGGTTAGAGTGGGAGAGAGCCAAAGCATAAGAGACTCTTAAAAACTGAGAACTGAGAGTTGAGGAGGGGTGGGAGGGAGGGGAGGGTGGGTGATGGGTATTGAGGAGGGCACCTTTTGGGATGAGCACTGGGTGTTGTATGGAAACCAATTTGACAATAAATTTCACATATTGAAAAAAAAATAAAAATTTACTGTTTATATATTCATAAAAAAAATTAAAAAATAAAGGTATAGGTCTGAATTTCTTTTAATCAAATAATCATTTGTTTATAATTAAATAGAGCTTGTAGTTATTTAATAAGTATCTACTAATAAGTTCCTTATAGGATAGGCCAGATAAGCAAAATAATTTATTGCTAGACAATACTGTAATACCACATATTGTCAGACAAATGTTATGAATGTCTAAATTGCATACAAATTCTGAACTTGAATAAAACCTGAAAACTTTAATATTAAGAATTTTCTACAGTTCATGAAGGAAATAGTGTCAGGCTAACAAAAATGCGTATATTTCTTTACAGATGATCTGACCATAACTCCCACTGATACTCGTTGGGTTGGTGCATGGTGGTTTGGCTTTTTGATCTGTGCAGGAGTGAATGTGCTCACTGCCATTCCATTTTTCTTTTTGCCCAAATGGCTTCCAAAGGAAGGACTAAAGAGTAATGCAGACATCATTAAAAATGACAAAGAAGAGAAACAAAGAGAAGAGGTCAAGAAGAAAAAGGATGGAATCACTAAAGGTAAATATAAATACTATATAATTTATTTTTTATTTTATACATATGTGTCTGTATTTCAGTCTAACACTATAACATGCCAGGCTGCATTAAGACAATTTGTCATTAATAGTGAGTAGTCAATAATGTCTAACTAGTCTGAGTCTTCCTGTGCTACTACATGGAAATAAGTGATATAATTTCAAGACAAATTACCTGTGGTCAGCATTTATATAAAATTGTATATCAATTCAGGCACTAAATAAATAAATAAATCCCCATTTGCCTTTAAAAAAATCTATTTTATACAGAACATAAGTCTAATTTTAAAAAAAAGAAATTCAAACTGAGAACAAAGGGAGGAAAAAATATACACTATTTCAAAGTGTATACTTCTGAAACAAAAACTGTTAGCTTAACTTGAGCTTCCTGGAAGTTAAGGCATAAAAAGAATACATGAAAGGTCATATAATTCTCTATATTTGATACAGAGAGGAATAATAGTTCTTAAAGAGAAACTGTTCTCAAGTAACACATTGCAATTAAAGAAAAACATTCTCATACGATGTATGATACAGTAATACTGAACCACATAGTAGTTCTTTTCCAGCAAGTGCAAGTGCATATTTCATAGAACAGGTTTTTTTTTAATTTTTTGGATAATCTTCAATAAAAACTCAAAGAATAATTTACAGAAAGTGTTTCTGTGGGAAACTAAGCTAAGGTAGTCTAAGTATTTAGTGTTCAAGAACCCTGATTCTCAAACTTGGCCATATATTGGACTTACTTGGGAAATTAGAAAAAAATATTGATGCCTAAAATTCTGTAGTATTCCCAGGTGTGATTTAATTAGTATGAGTTATCACCTGGGCCTTGGAATTCTTAAAGATTGTTCATTTACAAGATGAAGAGAGACTCAGTTTACTTATCTGTAAAATGAGGTAATAATAGTACTTTTAATATAGAGTTGTTGTGTGAGGGTAAAAGGAGTTCTGGCACATATTACTGTTATTACTGCTAGTAGTATTAGTGTCATTACTGTTGATGTTGCTACTTCTACTATCACCCATTAATTATGATACCAATTTGCACAGAACTTTTATTAACAATTACACATTAACTTAAGCTAGTATTAAACATAATACTTCTTAGATCATTAGGAGTCAATTCAGAACCTTTAAATTTTCAGAGTGATCATGATTAACAATTCTTTTTGAAAGGTTGATGTGGACTCATAGAGGATTTTAACATAGAATATTGTTTGTGATCTGCAAGGTCCATTTTCAAAACTAGGAAAGAGGTGAGCTTAGTATGAGAGACATAGGAAGGAAATTTGAACTACTGAGACTCATTTACTAGGACAGAGATGTCAACAAACACGTACAACTTAAAAAGCTCCAAAGTGCTCTGAACACAACTCTCTCACCCACCATGTACTTTATTCATATTTGTGATATGAATTCTACAGCTAAAATAGTTTTCTTTGCATCAAGTTGTTCTTCCTTCTCTCCCAATTTATTTGTTCTTTGGATTTTGACAGTTTATTGAGAAAAAAATACACAATAAGGAAGGAAATCAAGACAAAAAAACATGAAGATAGGAAAAGTGAAAAGTAACTGTACATGAGACTTTGATCCCAAAAAGGTGGCAGAGCAACCCAGAATATTTGCAAGAGATGGGCCACAAATTTGGCTTCGAGCTGTGTCAGTCCACACCGACAGGGGAAAGTTTGGGTTATATCATTTACATAACCCTTAGTATGTTGTTCCAAATGAATCAAGATCTCAGAGAGTGGGACCTGGGTGTTTGTATCTTAAAAGATCCCCAGGTGATTTCATTGCGTACCCAGTATGAACCACTGGCAGGACCAAAACTGTTGTTCTGAGGAAGAAGAAAAATACCCGGTACTTGATAAAATTATATCCCATGAATACTTACATATATCTTCATTTTGAATGTTGAGGAATGATAATATCAATATTTGAGTGTGAACTTTATCAAGTTGACCTCCTTCTAAACTTTAAAGAACAGAACAAGCATCCTTCATTCTAGATGATCTCTAGAGAAGAGAGGATATTCAGAGAAGGAAAAAGAGAAGGAAAAAAAAGGAAATGGTGTGAATGCAGAAAATATTTTCCCCAAGACACAATAGTAACTTAATGATGGCAAAACCGTTGTGTTCTGAGCCCTACCCAGCCAACTGCATTATTGACTTGCAGAAGGTACCAAAATGATATAGCTTTAGCTTTCAAGAGGTACAAACAAAACAAAACACACATTTAAAAAACAGTATGAGCATTATAAATAGAAAAATGTAATTTGGAAGGGAAGTTGATGTTTTAGAAAAAGTAAATCTTAAAATGCAACGCCAAGCTAGTATAATACTGCTGTCATTCTTTCATTTCAGATTTTTTGCCATTCATGAAAAGTCTTTTATGCAACCCAGTTTACATGCTTTTCATACTAATAAGTATTATACAGTTCAATGCATTTGTTAATATGTTCACCTTCATGCCCAAATATCTGGAACAGCAACACGGAAAATCAGCTTCAGATGTAATCTTTCTAATTGGTATGTTTATTCTCCTCTGTATTAGTAGCCCCACTTGTTTTTTTTTTTTTTTTAACCATGAAATGGTGAACAGTGTGATGATGTGTCTAGGAGACTCCTAAATTGAAATACACTGAGATGTTTCTGTCTCTGGTACATTTCCCCCTTCCATTCTTCTGGGAAATCAACAAAGGGAAGGAAGGAAGGAAGCCAGGAAATCCTGGCTTTTTTTCTTCTGCTCTCTCTCCAATCAGAATGCAAATTCAAAATATTTGTGGAATTCTTGGGGAATGTACAAATTAGAGACAGTTTTTAGGTAGGCAAGCCATTAATATACAAAGGAAACCAATGCTAATTCATCAGGAGTCTGTTTTACTTTTTTAACTCCAGTTTATGAATTCTGTCTCTCCTTAGTTCCCTGCCCCTCTGGTGGTGTCTTTGCAGCACAGGCATTCTTATTTTCCTGTGACCACATTAACTTTGGTGGTATTCCTCCACCTTGGGTTTCTCCTGAGATCTTTTGATTGATCTGAAAAGTGAATTTCTTAGACTACCTGGATCCACGTCACATAGAGTGCTTGTTAGAAGTTCAGATACCTGGCACCCACCTCAGACATACTAAATTAGACAATCTGGTGTGGGACTCTGGAATGGATTTTTAAACACTCTCCCAAGTAGATGTGATGTGCTTCTGTGAGAGACCCTGACATTAAGAATGCCATCAAGGGCTGTCTTTTTCTTGTTTTTTTTCTTTTCTTTTTTTAGGGAAGGGACATGAAATGTAAATACACTTGACAATCACAGGCTCAGCAAAGTAACCTTCTAAGGTACCTTGAATGAAGTCAAATTCTTAACAACTAGAGTCGGTACAAACAATGGCAAAATCATATTAATCATAAACTACTGGTTAACTTTGAATTGCCACTCCTGCCTAAATCATTAGAAAAGAGATATAGATCATGATCCCTGCATATAAGAAATTTACAACCTACTACAATAAATTAAATGAAGGACAGTGATAAGAGTCTTAATATACTTTGACATTGTGGAGCATTTAAAAATCTCTCTGTATATAATATGTAAATAAGTGGAGATAATAACCAATCAGCTTTCTTCACTGTGAGTTGGACCTAGATGGTTTCTTATGTAAGACATATTAGATACCATATTTGTTCTTTTGCTAAATCACTTTGTAAACAACATTTTACTTACATTTATAGGTATTTATAACTTACCTCCAATATGCATTGGATATATAGCTGGTGGTTTAATTATGAAGAAATTCAAGATTACTGTCAAACAAGCTGCCCACATAGCATGTTGGTTATCTTTAACTGAATATCTTCTTCATTTTTTGTGTTTTCTCATGATCTGTGATAATTCTTCAGTTGCTGGCATAACCACCACTTATAATGGGTATGTTGTTTTCTAATGAATGTCATACTTTTAGAACAGTTAATGACATATTTTATTCAATGATTACCCAATGACCAGATCATTTGCTAATTGGAATTGATAGCAATAATCCATGGTCTTTCTCTTTCCTCCATCTGTCAGTTATAAGCCTATCCCTCCAGGCTAGCAGGGTTAGGTAGTTTATGAGTGCACATGTATGTGTGTGGGCTTGTTTTTGGATATCCTCGTAGACATTAAAGTGGATATCAAAGAAACTGCCAATAGTTTTAGGTTGCATTAGGGTATGTTGTTCATATATTTTATAGTCTCATAAATGGGTAAAATTAAGAATTAACTATACAATCTTAATCACCTTTATATGTTTCCACAATGGGCTTAAATCCAGCATAACTGAATCTGAATACATGATATTTTAATTAATATGTAAATTCATACATTTGTGTAATTATGTCTCATTGAATAGTTTTAGATTTATATTTGAGGATAGTCTGAATTTATAGGAAGGTTATGCATACTGATATCATCTCTTGTATTTTGAAAATACATATCCTAACAGGTGTGAGGTGATATCTCATTGTGGCTTTCATTTCTATTTCTCTTATAACTGGTGATATTAAGCATCTTTTCATTTACTTATTGGCCATTTGTATGTCTTCTTTGAAAAATTTTCTATTTAGTTCCTCTTCCCATTTTAACACTTGATCTTATCCAAAAGACCAAGAAGCAATCTTCTGCCTATTTTAAAATCAGATTGGTGTTTTTTGTTATTGTTGTTATTGAGTTTTATTAGTTTTTATATATTTTGGATATTAATCCCTATCAGATATATGATTTGTAAATATTTACTCGCATTCCATAGGCTGCCTTTTCACATTGTTCATGATTTCCTTACTGTCCAGAAGCTTTTTAGTGTGATGTAGTTCCGCTTGTTAATTTTTGTTTTTGTTACTTGTGCTTTTTGGTGTCCAATCCAAAAAATCACTGTCAAGGAGTTCACCCACAATGTTTTATTCTAGGAATTTTATGGTTCTGGGTCTTAAATTTAAGTCTTTAATCCATTTGAGTTTATTTTTGTATATATAAGTTAGGGATCTGCTTTAATTCTTTTGCATATGGCTGCCTAGTTTCCCAACATCATTTCTGAAGCGAGTATCCTTTCCCCACAGTAAATTCTTAGCTTGTTTGTTGTAAATTAATTCACCATATATGCATGGTTGATTTCTGCATTCTTTATTCTGTTCCTTAATCTTTGTGACCCTTTTTTATGTTAATACCAAACTGTTTTTATTACTATTACTTTGTAAAATAGTTTGAAATCAGGAAGTGTGATATCTCCAGCTTTGCTCTTTCTCAAGATTGCTTTGGCTATTTTTTTGTGATTCCATACAAGTTTTAGAATCGTTTTCTATGTCTATGAAAATGCCACTGGAATCTGTATAGGGACTGCACTAAATCTGTAGATTACTTTGGGTAGTATGAACATTTTAGCAATAATAATTCTTCCAATGCATGGGCATGGAATAAATATCTTTCTATTTATTTATGGCCTATTTTGTCTTTAGCAGTGTCTTATAGTTTTCAATGTAGAGATTCTCACATCCTTGGTTAAATTTATTCCTTAAGTATTTTATTCTTTTCATTCAATTATTGGATTGTTTTCTTTTTTCTTTTAATAGTTTGTTGTTACTGTATAGAAACAGAACTGATTTTTGTATACTGATTTCCCATCCTTTAACTTTACTAAATTAATTTATTAGTTCTTGCCATATTTTGATGGAGTTCTTAGGGTTTTCTATATATATCATGTCACCTACAAATAGAGATAATTTCACTTCTTCATTTCTGATTTGAATGCTTTTTATTTCTTTATCTCACCTAATAGCTCTGACTAGAATTTCTTGAATAAAAGTGGACAGGATGGACATTCTTATGTTGTTCCTGATCTTAAAGGAAAGCTCCCAGCTTCCCATCATTGAGTATGTTGTTAGCTATGGACTTGTCATAAATGGCCTTTGCTATGTTGTTAAATTTCTTCCATATGTAATTTGTTAAGAGTTTTTATCATGAACGGATGTTGAATTTTGTCAACAAAATAGATGCTTTCTCTGCATCTATTGAGATGATCATATGATTTTTATCCTTCAATTTGTTAATGTGATGTATCACATTGATTGGTTTATGTATGTAGAAACATTCTTGTATCCCTGGAATAAAACCCACTTGATCATGGCATATGATCTTTAGAATGTGTTGTTGAATTCATTTTACCAGTATTTTATTGATATTTTTTTGCACTTATATTCATCAGGGATATTGTCCCATAGTTTTCTTGTAGTGGCTGCATCTGACTTTAGTATTAATATGATTCTGGCCTCATAAATGAGTTTGGGGATGTTTCTCCTCTTCAATTTTTGGAAGAATTTCAGAAGAATTGGTGTTAATTCTTCAGATGTTTCATAGAATTCACTAGTGAAACCAACTAATGCTGGGCTTTTCTTAGTTGGGAGGTTTGTGATTATGATTTAATCTCCTTGCCAGTAATTGATCTATTCAGATTTTCTATTTCTTCATGATTGATCTTGGTATGATATGTGTTCTAGAAATTTACTCATTTCTTCTAAGTTGTCCAATTTATTGTTGTATAATTAATAGTTTTGTCTTATGATCGTTTATATTTATGTGGTGTTGGTTGTAATATTTCCTCCTTAATTTATAATTTTATTTATCTAGTTTTACTCTCTTTGTGTTTTTCTATTTCCTTGATATGTAAAGTTAGGTTGTTCATTTGGGGTCTTTTTTGTCTTCTTAATTTATGTGTTCATAGTATAAACTTTCTTTTTAGAATTCCTTTTGTTGCATCCTAGAAATTTTGGTATGTTATGGTTCCATTTATTTGTGTCAGAATATTTTTTTATTCCCTTTTGATTTCTTCTATGATCCAGTGGTCATTTAGGAGTGTGTTGTTTAATTTCCATATATTTGTGAATTTTCCAGATTTCCTTCTTTTAATTGATTTCTAGTTTCCTATCATTGTGGTCAGAACAAATACTTGATATAATTTCTATTGTCTTGAATTTCTTGAAAATTGTTTTGTGGACTAACACATGATATATCTGAGAAAATGTTTGTGTGCTTTTAAAAAGAATGTGCATTCTGTTGCTATTGGATGGAATATGTTGGATTTGTATATGTCTTGTAGGTGTCTATTGTATTGTTCAAATCTGCTATTTCCTTATTGATTCTCATCTAGGTGATCTATCCATTGTTGATAGTATGGTATCAAAGCCTCTATTATTGTATTGCTGTTTATTTCACCTTTTAGTTATGTTAATATTTGTTTTATATACTTGGGGACTGCAATATTGGGTACATAAGTATTTACAATTGTTATATCTTCTTGATGAATGAATTTCCTTCGTGATTTGATAACTTTTTGTGGCAGTATGCCTACACAACTTTAGCATAATCTTTTATGTATTACTATAGTTCTTTCCTTTGTATGAGGCTTACATTAAAGTATATTTATAGCATCCTATTTTATGTTAACAACTTGACTTTGATAGCATATGGAAAATATATTTGCATTTCTCCCCACTCACATTTTAGGTTAACATTAATATTTACATCATTATTACATGGTGTATCTAATAATGTATTATTCTAATTGTGGTTATTTATTTTTTTTTAACTTTAAAACTAGGGTTGTTAGTGAATTAATTATACACCATAATCATGATGTTAGAGAATTTGACTTTGGCTATATATTTACCAGTACCAGTGAGCTTTACACATTCACATGTTTCTATAATGTTATTTATAATCATTTTATTCCAGTTTAAAGAATGTCCCTTAGCATTTCTTGTAATTCAGGTCTAGTAGTGATGCACTCCCTCAACTTTTGTTTGGGAAAATTTTTATCTTTCCTTCATTTCTGAAGGACAGCTTTGCCAGGTATAGTATTCTTGATTGAGAGTTTTGTCTTTCTATATGTTGAATATATTATCCCACTCTTCTGACCTGCAAAGTTTCTGTTAAGAAATCTGCTTATAGTCTTATGCGAATGCACATGAAGTGACAAATAATTTTTCTCTTGCTGTGTTCAAAATTCTCTCTTAATCTCTGACTTTTGTCAGTTTAATTACTACATGTTTTTGTGTACTTTAGTTTTGAATTCAAACTATTTGGGATTCTTGGCTGGGTTACACATTCAAATGAGGCTACCGGTGGGCGTTTTGATTGGGAAGGGCTGCTGACTGTGCTCTGCAGTTCAGTGGGACCACTGATAGATCTTTGCAATCACCTCTGGTTGGACAAGGTTGTAGGCTATATTCCCTGGCAGGATGATGCCACTGGTTGGACTTTACCACTGGTCAGAACAATGGGCTGGGCTTGCAATTGCTCCTGGTCAGCTTGGGTCTCCAGTTGTGTTCTGTAATCAGAAAGGGCCACAAGGTGTGCCCTGAAGTTGGGTGGGCCATAGACTGGGCTTCATAATCAGGTAAGCTGCTGACTGTGCTCTGCTGTTGGACAAAGTTGCTGGCCAGAATCTCTAGAGGAGAGAGGCTTCTAGTTGTACCCCAGAATAGGGTGGTACTAGAAACTGCATCTTCTGGTTGGGCAGAATTGTTCTCCAGGTTCTCTCATCAGGTGAGGCTTTAAGTTTGTTCCATGATTTGACAAAGTCACTGGATACGTTCCCTGCCTGATCAAGGCTTCAGGCTGTGTTCAGCAATTGGGTAAGGCCAAGGACTGGGCTCTGTTGCTGGGTGGTGCTGTAGTCTGGGCTCTGAGGCTTCCCAGGGTTACTGTTCAGGCTCCTTGGTTATATGGGGCCAGAGGTTATGTTTAACAATAGGGCAGGGCTATTTGCTTGGCTTCCAGACTGAGCAGGCTGTAGGATGGACTCTATGACTCCCTAGGTTCTTTGGCCACGCTTTCTGGGTGGGTGGAACATGAGGCTGTGCTCAGCATTTAGGGAAGCCTGTGAATTTGCTTCCCTGCCCAGATGTGGCAGCTGAATGGGCTCCACAGCCAGTATAGTCTGTTGACTGTAAATAAAGCAGAACTGCCAACTGAGTTTCTTGGATAAAAGGAGCCATCACTCAGCTCTGTACATCAGTAGAACTACTGGCTGGGATCTGTACTTGGATAGTGCTGCAAGTAAGGATACTGTCTGTCAAGATCTGAGTGCTGGTTGTTGTAATCACTGTCCCCCTTCTCTATCTAATCCCTAATAAGTGAAGCCTGCAGATTCTTCTAGTCATCCTCATGAAGTGAGACCTGAATGGGCCTCCTGGGTAACATCCCACAATGCTGAAGGTACTTGATGTCTACCTTGGGCTCTCTTTTCCCACTGGAGAAATTGTAGACCCAAGGAGGTCTTCTCAGTGTGGTGTTGTGCTGACCTGGGGGATGCATAATTTGATCAGAGTCTAACTGTTCTTCTTACTCTTCCAATGTGGTCCTTGTAGGTCTTTGTGCTCCAGGAAGGTGCGTCAGCGTCATTCCCAGATTCTGGGATTTTCACAATGGTATCTTGTCTATAGATAGCTGCTAATTGGTCTTCTTATGAGGGAGATTCATCAAAAACAAACTGTGTTGCCATTTTGATAACCCCTGGACACTCTTCATACTAGAAGAATGTCTTTATTTACTCAAGTAGTTAGATTTCTGAAGCTAAATGTAATTAATATCTGCATTATAAACTGAATTTATAGATTTTGATCTTCAAGCTTGCTTTCATAACATATGATCTCTTGTTAAATGCTACCATATGGATCAGCCACAGGGATTAGGTCATCTTCGTTTTTGAGTGCTAATAATACCTGGAAAAATACCTTCCATATGGTAGACACTCAATTAATACTTGTTTATCGGCTATTTTTTTATCTGAAATAAATCATTGATAAAGTGGCTATGTGATCACCAAAGCAGGTATATTTTATGCCAGAGATATAGTATTGAGGCCACACATTGATGGTTGGAAGATTTCTGTTTCTGTTTTGGGAAGGAGAGGAAATATAATTTTGGATTAAGATGAAAAGAAGAAAAAGAAAATGATCTTTCAATAGCCATGAATTATTTTAAATTATTTCAGAATGCAACAAGATTTATATATGGAAAACGCCATTCTTGCTGACTGTAATAGGGATTGCAACTGTCCAACTAAAACATGGGATCCTGTGTGTGGAAACAATGGTGTTTCATATATGTCAGCTTGTCTTGCTGGTTGTGAGACATCCGTTGGAGCAGGAATAAACATGGTAACACATTCTGTTGGCTTTCTTTTTCCCACAAAACTTTGTTTTTATGTATTGCACTAGAACATTCCCACATGAACTGGGGCCACATTTGATAAAAGTAAAAGTAAAATTTTTCTGTATGTTCACTTGATTTACCTTTTATTTCATAAATCTTATTTTAAACCTCTGACCACTGATCTTATTTTTAATCAAAAAAAATTTTTGAATATAGCAGACATCGATCACTGAAATTTAATTTCATAGCTGTTGGCATTATTACTCAGGTAATTTGTTTTAAAAATACTCTGGATTGAAATATTTTTATCATGGAGATAAAGTTGGTGGTTTTGATATCAATTATTTACCTAATTGCTTTTTTTCCCTTTTTTCCCCTGTATGTATGCTTGCATGTGCTTTCTGTGTTTTTCACATTCTGACAGCTCTTTTAAGAAAATGTAACTAGGTTTTGTTTTGTTTGCCTAAAAACATATTACAACATTTAAATGTTGGTTGGTTATAAAGTAAAATATAACTTTTAATACCAATTAAAACCTGGAAACATAAAAACTTTAAAAGGACTTACTTTACTCTGTTTTTGAAATAAACTGTATTTTTGAAACAAAGTTTTATTAGTAAGTATCTAAATATTTTAACTGACTTCCAAAACAATTTTGTTTGTCATACTTCATTTTGTAACAAAAGAATATGTGTTTTTAAAAGGCTTGTCTTTAAGGTAGCTGAGTTACTGCAAATTTACTCTATTTATTTAGAAATAAATACCATTTTTCTAAAACCATCATTCAGTAGTTTGTTTTGCTATAATCCCGAGAGGCACCACAAAGGAGATGAGAATAAAGAGAATAAATGGTCTCTGCCTTGATCCAGTTGCCTATGTACAAAATATTTGTGATTTGTGTTCAAAATTTTACTTTCTTTAAATAGGATAATATTATTTTCTGATAGGTATTCCAAAATTGTAGCTGCATTCAAACATCAGGAAATTCATCTGCAGTTCTTGGGCTGTGTGACAAAGGACATGACTGTTCCATGATGCTCCAGTACTTTTTAATCTTGTCAGCAATTGGCAGTTTCATTTATTCTTTATCTGCCATACCTGGATATATGGTTCTCCTAAGGTACAGAAAATATTTTCTTTATTTATATTCCTTTCGGATCCTTTATTAAAGAGCCTTTTTCTAAGAAATCCCCCTGGAGCCCACATTATCTAAGAATCCTGTGTTCATATATATCATTTATTAAGAGTTTAACACTAGGCATTGTCAGACTTTACAAAATTTTAAAAGTATAGGAATATAAATATTCATATTTTGCCATTTTCCTCCCTATCTTTCCTTCCTTATATTTTGCAGTTAAATTAGTGATCCTCTCATTGTTTCACACAAGAGGAGACACATTTATATTTTAGTGTAAACCATATGAAATGGTCATTTTGATGGGTAAAGAGTGGTTGCCTTGCAGTCATTTCAGATGGTTCAAACTACTGGGCAGCAGAGTGCAAAGCTGTCAGAGCCTGTGTCACCAATTCCTATCTACAGGGACTTAAAGAGGTCCCTCGATTTATTTGAGCTTCATTTTAAATAAACAATAGGCATAATAATAAATGCTTGAGTCTTTTACAAAGCTATTGTTAGATACAAATGATGAAGAGCTTTGCAACACTAGGAAATTGTAGAGCTAAAATTCAGACTTAGGTGTGGCATACATGTGTTCTTGTTATTCCAACATTCTTCATGTCTAGTAAACGATTGTAAACATCCCTAGTAAATAAAATTTGCATTTCTCCCTTTTTTTCATCATATTTCATTGGAACTTAGAAGCAGAGTTAAGTTCATTGTGATTCTCAGTTCACAGCACATTATCCTCATAGGCTGGGATGTTTTCACTCTTTCTTGATTTTGCTTTTTTTCATTCTATTTTTCACCTTCTCTCACCATAGCCACCCATATTAATATGATAGCTACACGAACTTAAATATGTATTTTCTTTTGTAAAATACTAACATCTTTTTGTGAGTATGTGTTCCTATATTCACATGTGTGGTGTTGTGCTTTAAATCTTGCTTTGGTTCATAAGACGAGTACATACATTCACCAAATACTGCTTAGTATGTATATGTATGAGTTCTCACACCTTCCCCACTTGAGAGTTCCTGCCTTCTTACAGCCTCACTAACACTTGACATTATCTAACATTCTGACTTAGACTAGTCCAATGACTGTAAAATGGTAGTTCACTGATGTTTCAATATGTGATTTCCTGATCCAGTGTGTTTAGGCATCTTCAAAATTTATTTTTTAGCTATTTAGGCTTCTGATTCAAGATGCTTATTGATTTTCTTTGCTCATTTTCTAATATATGTCATATATTTTTCTTGGTGATTTTGCTGATTATTGTCTAAATTATAAATGTTAATGTAATATTGCTTACATGATACAATTATCTCCTAATCTCTCATCTTTCTTTTAATTTCTCCATACTCTCTTTTATGAAATTAAATCCTAAATACTGTTGTACTGAAATCTTACAATTTTCTTCCCTTAGGGTTTGTGTGTTGGGGAGTCACATTTTAAAAATGTTTTTATGTTCCTAATCTATACAAATATTCACCTAAATTTTATCCTAATAGCTTTATAACTTTACCTTTTACATATGGTCTTGTGGTTTTTTTTTTTTTTTTAACATTTATTTATTTGAGAGACAGAGACAGAGCATGAGCAGGGAGGGGCAGAGAGAGAGGGGGAGAGAGAGAATCCTAAGCAGGCTCCGTGCTGCCAGCACAGAGCTCAACATGGCACTTGAATTCACGAATCGTGAAATCATTGCCTGAGCCAAAGTCAAGAGTTGGGCGCTTAACCAACTGAGCCACCCAGGTGCCCCTGTCTCTTCACTTCTAAACCTTACACATCTTAGGCTTTTAAATTTTTCTTAAAGCATCAACGTGGACCTCCAAAGCTATGTGAAATGATAGTGATGATAGTGAGTATTCTTGTACTTTTCTAATCTTAATGGAAAACATACACATTTTTCCATGATGATATTTGCTGTAGATTTTTCAGTATATAGTTTTCATGTAGTTTCTAAGTTTTTAATAATGAAATAGGTATTAAATGCTATTAGGTGTATTTTTCTGCATCTATGATTCTATAATTTTTCTACTCAGTATTTTTGGTGTAGTAAAATAAATTGGTAGATATTTTCATGTTGAACTGTTTGCATGGATGAAAAAAACCATACTTAATTATATTTTTATATATGATTTGGTTTGTGTAAATAATACTTTATTTAAAACTGTTACATCTATGTTGATAAATAAAATAGACATATTACTTTTTATTCTTTTTTTGTTTTGGAATCATCATAGACCCTACAAAATGAATTAATAAATTTTCTATTTTTTAATTTCTGGCACTACTTACATTAAATATTTGTTGAAAGCTATATAAATCCATCTGTGAAAGTATTTATACTTTGGGCTTGTTGGGACAGTGATACTATTTATTATTTTCATTTATTTAGTATTAGTGCCTATTCGTATTTTCAATTTCTACTTAAACCTGTTGTATGTAGGTGTTTATAATATTCCTTATCTGATATTCTCTGATGTATCAGAATGGATTTCTCTTTTCTTCTTACGTATTTTATTTGCCCCCTCTTTACTTTTTCTTGATCATGGTCGTCAGAGGCTTGTCTATTTTATTTTTCTCTTTTTAAAGAATGAGTTTTGGTTTTGTTAATCTTTATTTCATGTAATCCTGCTCTTCTTGATTTTTTTTTCTTTTAGGCTTGCTCTGTTTTTCTTTATCCAACTGTTTCAGTTTAATACTTAGATCATTTGTTCATTCTGACTACTATACATAAATCTATACATTTCTTTCCAAATATTGATTTAGCAATGCTTCAACTAGTATTTTCTGTGGAGTTTATTTCTACTTCATAGTGATTTGCCCCACCAGACCAAAGATTATTTATTAATGTGTTATGTAATTTCCATATCTTTAAGAACTTTCTATAGGTATACTTTATTATTATTATTCTATTTTTATGTTCAGACAACTTAATCTGAAAGATTACAGGTTGGGGAGATGGAATATCAAGGTTGTATTTGGGGCCTAGTGCATTTTTTTTTAGTATTTCATGTCTTTTTGAAAAGAATGTGTAACTGAATTTTGGGTATATAGTTCCATATCTCTTGGATTGAAGTAAAGCATTGTGTTATCTAAATTTTGTAAATGTATTCTTGTTTTTGTCTCCATTAATTCATCAGTTTTTCAGAGATGTTCAAATCTATAAATATTCCTGGTGTATTTCTCCCTATAAATCTCTCAGTTTTTTAATTCATATATTTGGAGGCTATATTATATGATGAAAATGTGTCTTTGATCATTATATTTCTATTGTTAGCATCACTTAATTTTCTTTATCTTTTAGTTATTTCTTTTAGGGAATTGTATTTTGTTTTTCATTAAAATGGAAGTTCTAGCTTTCTTTTGGTTTGTTGTTACTTGTTATATCTTTTCCCTTTCCTTTATTTTCAATCTTCAGTCTTTCATTTTGCTTCATAGGCAATTTGCTAGGTATAATTTTATAATCTGAGATAGGTACATTTAGCTCATTTATATTTATTTATTTATTTTTAAAAGTTTATTTATTTTGAGAGAGAGAGAGAAAGAGAGAGAGAGAGAGAGAGAGAGAGAGAGAGAGAGAGAATAAGCGGGGGAGAGAGGGAGAGACAGAGAATCCCAAGCAGGCTCTGCATTGACAGCACAGATCCCAATGCAGGGCTCAAACTTATGAACTGTGAAATCAAGGCATGAGCCAAAAGCAAGAGTTGGACACAACTACTCAGCAACCCAGGCACCCCTCACTTAGATTTCTTGTAATTATTGTGATAAGACTCTTTTTGCTATTTTATTTAATATACTCTATTTATTTGACTTTCTTTTTACTTCTTTTTTTTTCTTTTTTTCTTTTTTTTGCTTTCCATTGTACAGTGGTACCCCTTTATCTGCAAGGGACATATTTTAAGATCCCTAGCAGATGCCTGAAGCCATGGATAGTAACAAACCCTAAATATTTGATATTTTTTCCTAAAGATACATAACTGTGATAAAGTCTAATTTATAAATTAGGCACAGTAGAGATTAAGAACAATAACTAATAATAAAATAGGACAATTATAACAATATACTATAATGAAAGTTAAGTGCATCTGGTCTCTATCAACATATCACATTGTGCTGTACTCACCCTTTTTCTCCTTGAGATGATGTAAGATGATAAAATGACTACATGCTGAGATGAAATGAGGTGAATGATGGAGCTCTTGTGATACACAGACTGTAGCATTCAGCTGCTATTGATCTGATATGTCAGAAGGAGAAATATCTGCTTCCACACCACAGTTCAATGTGGGTAACTGAAACTGTGGAAAGTGAAACCACAGATAAGAGGAAACTATGGTATATATTGGATTTTCTTCTGCTACTTTGATTATTGAAATGGTCA
The DNA here is from genome assembly GCF_022837055.1 of Prionailurus viverrinus. Taxonomy (NCBI): domain Eukaryota; kingdom Metazoa; phylum Chordata; class Mammalia; order Carnivora; family Felidae; genus Prionailurus; species Prionailurus viverrinus. Next base: position 50,975,293 of record NC_062567.1, on the reverse strand, counting down.
GACTGATTATTGATATTCTTAATTATACTTATGTTTTGCTCATCAATTTTAAAACTTTTCAGTATTAATATCTACCTCCTAATAAAACAAGTACTTAATCATGCTGTCTTCATGTCCCTCCTCTCTTCCCCCACCTCTTTCCAGGGTCATATTGTAGAATTTAATACCTGGATTTTTGTTAATATGCTTGTGTTGTCTCTATTTTTGCGGGATCTCCCTGGATTTCCTACCACGATGGCAAAGGGATGCAACATCATTGTTATTCTGCCAATTTAAAGAAAAAATTGAATTTCTCTCAGCATTTTCCCATGATGTGCATGCTAACTCTTCTGATTCCTGGATTCTAGAAATTGTTATTATCAATGCCAATCAATGATAGAGTTTGTAGAATAGTTTAAACTGTTTCAACAGTTTAAATAATAACAGCTTAAATTAGTATTTCACATTTCTGTGAGATCATTAAGTAGTATATTAGATATAGAGAGGAAAGAAAAATTCTTCAGTAAAACTTAAATGCCTTATTTTCTGTATTAAATGGAAACCATGGGACCTAGAGGGTCATTCTGAGTCTCTTGGCTTCTCTTACTTCCTTCCGAGTAAAATCATTGATGTTGTCTAAATAACTTATGTGTCAGGTAGATAATGTCTAGATCAATCTATAAGGTTTCTGAAAATTCAGTAAAACATTTATGTTAAGAAAATGCCAATAAGATGACATTTTTGCTAAAAATGTATGCTTTTGTGAAGAAAGCTACTTTTATTTTCTCAGCTTTGAGTTAGTCAGGGAAGAAAAGGGAATACAGTAGAACTCTCAATGTGAATTCTTTGAGGAGCTACCCATGGTGATGCTGGAGTGAGTTGGATACATGAAAGTCCATTGCAGAATTATAGTCTCTATTTCTGCATATAGGAATTTCAGGCAACAGTGCAAAAGAGTGGGGATTTTGGAGAGAATGGAGAGATCTTTGTGACTCTTGAAATGATACCAAATCACTTAAAATATGTTGCCTTGGATTTCTTCATCACATTCCTTTGAAAATTTCTATCCTTGTTTTCTTTCTGCCTTTCATTTATTTATATAATTCTTGGCTTTTCTGTATTTTGTTAATACAAATAATTTAAATACAGCTAGGGCTGCATTATTCTTGTTTTAGGCTGAAGGTTTAATCAAGAACTACTGCTTCAATAAATGGATACTGGGGTAGAAACTGATATGAAATATTTTCTTCTTTGATAATTTTCTGATAATAGCAAAAAAGTGATAGGTAAAATGCCAAGAATCAAAAGTAGGGCTCGTGTGTAGACTACAAACTGGATAATCAGGCCTTGGATAACCAAGATCTGAGCATGCAAAAAAAATGTTCTAGTGCCCAGTGTGTTACCAGCATTTACAAAGAATTTTTAAAGAAACTACAACAGCGTTTAAATCTCTATTTTCATTTTATTTATGAATTTACTTATTTTTTAGGTGTATCAAGCCTGAAGAGAAGTCTCTTGGTGTGGGGTTACATACATTTTGCACAAGAGTATTTGGTAAAAATTGTTATTTTTTTCCAGCATCATATCAGACCACTATTAACTACCAAGTAAATGAAATCATTCTCTCCAAGTCTAGCAAATATCCCTTCTGTTTGCAGCACTTAGTAATTTGTATGAGAATAAGGTACAAGAAGAAATGGAGAATTTCCCCTTTTTCTTGAAAAAGACCTATCTGAACTTAATTTTGCTTTTCAGCTGTTAGAAGATTTGAAAAGCTAATGAACAAAAAATACTTTGTTAAAGTAAAATGTATACATGATTGGTACAAAAAATTGCAGAAAAAATATAGCGAGTCATTAATTCAATGATTTTCAATATCAGTGATTTTTATGTTGCATTTATCCATCACATTACTTATCCTTTATAACTTAGAAATGTTACGGTAAAAGTAACAACTTCTGATATGTAAAAATAAAATGTAAAGCATTCTATTCATACTTTATTCTACAAATAGAGAAAACGGAAATGTTTACAAACAAAATAATGTACCTTAATTCTTACCTTGTTGATGTATTTTTTTTCTCCCCTCTTTAACTGTAGCTGGAATTCCTGCACCTATATATTTTGGAGCTTTAGTGGATTCCACATGTTTACACTGGGGAACTTTGAAATGTGGTGAGTCAGGAGCATGCAGGATATATGATTCAGCCAATTTCAGGTAAATATAATAATCTTTTTTTTTAAAGAATTGCTTTCTAAGCACAGACTGTACATAAAATGACAACATTCATGAATAACACTTTCTTTTTCAGTTACTAGACTACTTTTGGCTGTGCTTCCAGAACATATGCTAATATTACATCTCTATTCCTTATTTATATACCAGAATTTTATTTCCTCAATATTTTCAAACTACTTGGTAAATATAAGCATGGATAACTCCCTTAACCTAGCCTTTCAAAATAATCTTTGTTAAATTGTTTGCAATCAACGCATTATTGAAGGTAATAGCTATACATAAACTACCTTTAAAAATTATATTACTCTTTAAAGTATCCTCATTGCATCCTACATCATTTCAGCATCTTACTAGCCTGAATCTTTACTTCTTTTTACATCTACCTCTACTTTTTGAAATATTTTTCCTTCTTCGTTAAATTTTGCTGACACAAAATTCTTCATGTCTCATAAAGTCTTATTCTTTTGTTAGTATAAATCTGATTTTAAACAAAACTCAACATAATGTGTTTTTGAACAAAATACTTCCATTTCCTCTATTTCCATGTTCTTTTTTATCTGGAGACCTGAATTTTGTTTAGATCTGTATCAATTTCTCTTGATCGTACAAAATTGAAAGTACAAAAATTCTTTCATTTACTAAAAAACAATTTAGCATTGTTTAAAACATTCTAAGGTCTTATTTTGATTAGTAAAAGGATATATGGCAAGTACTGTGAAGAGAGCAGACAGCATGAGATTCATGTTTTCATCAGTGCTCTGTTCCCCAAAAGCTCTTCAGAGGTAATGTGAAGGTGGGCCCGCGTACATACCTTCACAGTTGAGAAACACTGAGAATCACTGGTATAGATTGGCCTCATCCTGCTGCCAAGATTCCTGTTGATAGTAGCCTTAATTAAATGCTATTTTAGACAAGATGATTTTATTTGTTAGCATCCTCTATCAGTCAGATTAATTAGAGTGGCTGATAAAGTGTACTCGTGAGAAAATTTACCAGATGGTGTAGAGTAGAAACAGGAGGTGGATATTGTTGGTAAACAGTTCTCCATGAGTCTCTTACATTTCTGCATATCTTATTAGCAGAGGATTTTGTTTTGGACTATCTTTTCAAGGATGTTTGAATAGTAAATGATCTTGGAGTATGTAGATGATGTTTTCCTATGGAGCAGAGTTTGCTGTCTAGGATGATAAAAGTAATAACTCTCTCTAAGACTGGCAGATTTTCTTCCAACTTGTTTAAAAGAATGGGATTTCCTAATTTCAGGCTTTCTTAGCTGTGAACAAAACCCATTGTATGCACAAAATTCACATAGGTTTCCCATGGTGTGATTTCTTTGGGACTTGAAGGTTAAGGAAAACCAACCTGAACATGAAGCTTGTGATGATTATTGTACTGTGAGTAAAAACGTCCTTTGTCTCTGGCCTGGAAGTCTCATATCTCCAGCCAGCATCCATGCAACTATGTCAGGCTAAAGTGTCAGTTTAAAATCCAGGGAAAATCTAGGACTCTTTTACAGTTCAAAGAATAGAAATACTGACTAACTTTAAATTATGCCAAAAATGTAAAGATATAAGGATGGCCACTTACATTTATTCCAAGCTAGTAGAAAGGAATAAAAGGATTAAGGAAAATTCAAGGGAAGTAAGAAATAGGAGAATAAAAGCACACAAAATAAGTTGAAAAAATAAGCCTAAATACGTCAGGTTTCATAATAAATGTGAACCAACTGAACTTGCTTAAAAGATACTTCCATGTGAGTTTCAGTGTTTTCAAAATTCCAGCTATATGTTGCTTACGAGACATAGCTTAAAATATATATGTGAAGAAAGATTGAAGATAAAGGTCAGGAAAAAAAATACCAGGCAGATATTAAATCAAGCTTTTGTGATTATATTAATGACTGTAATACAAAATAGAATTTAAGGTGAAAAGGATTAACAGTTAAATAAGGATATTACTTAGTAATAAAAAAACACTTTATCAATAATATGTAACAGTCATCAACCCATATATATTTATCAACCTAATCTCAAATATATAAAACAAAAAAATTACAAAATTACAAGAAGAAATCTACAGAGTAGAAAATTTCAACACACTTTTCCAAAAGGAAATATAAAATATAGGCAAAAAGTTACTGAGGATACAGAAAAATTTCAATCACCAAATTGTACAAGAGTTATCTAATAGATATACAGCAATTTAAAAACCCCCAACCAATAGAATATATATTTTTTCTCAAGCCTATAAAAAACATTACAACTAAGTCTAATGTCACAAAGTTAAAAAAAAAAAAGTTTGATACCTTACAACCATTGTTTTCTGTCCATAATGCAATGCAATTAGAAATCTATGATAAAATGTTCCCAAAACCTCACATTTGAAATTACTTACAGGTCAAAGCAAAAATTATAATAAAAATAATGAAATAACTAAAACTCTATATCAGTGAAAGCACTGCAGAGGAAAATTTGTGGGACAAAGCTAAAACAATACTCAAAGGTATATTTAGAACTTTATATATACATATTTTTTTAAAGACTAAAAATTAATGAACTCATTATTTATAAAAAGGACAACAATGTAATTTCAAATAAGGTAGAAAAGCCTGATAAGTAGCTCAATAAGTTATGTATTGATATATTTCTTATTTCAAATAAGAACAATAGATATAATTTTAAATTTGAAAGGGATATATCTGGGTTCAAAGATAATATATCGGGCGCTTGGGTGGCTCAGTCGGTTAAGCGTCCGACTTCAGCTCAGGTCGTGATCTCATGGTTTGTGGGTTCGAGCCCCACGTCAGGCTCTGTGCTGACTGCTCAGAGCCTGCAGCCTGCTTCAGATTCTGTCTCTGGCTCTCTCTGCCCCTCCCCCATTTGTGCTCTCTCTGTCTCTAAAATAAAAATTAAAAAAAAAAGATAATATAAACATCATTCTGGACATCCAGTTTTCCTGAAGTAGAAATTGAACAGCAACATAAAGGAATAAATAAAAGCTGAATACAAAGGCTAATGCAAAGCCTCTAAGCCTAGAAACAGGAAGTGGTTTCTGGGTGATCAGTTTCCAAAGAAAAAATAAAGTACTTCCAAGGAGTCAAGAGATTAGATCCAGATTCAGTGCTTAATCCATGAGGTGGTGTTGAACACCCATGAACTGGGTTGCGTAGTGTCCCTCAAAATTTCATGTCCACTCATAACCTCAGTATATGACTTTATTTGGAAATAAGTTGTTTGTAAATAAGTCTTTAAATTAGTGAAATTAAGATGAGGTCCTTCTGGATTAGAGTGGGCCCTAAATCAAATCACCAGTGTCCTTATAAGAAGAGGAAAAGAGGCATAGAGACACATATATATGGGACGAATCCTGTGTGAAGGCAGAGGTAGAGATTGCAGTGTTGCATCTACAAAACAAGGAATGCTATGGATTGCTGCCAGTAGGTAGGAAGAGTCAAGGAAGGATTGTTTCCTGGAGTCTACTGAGGAAGCAAACTTTGGCTTCAGATTTCTAGCCTCCAGAACTGTGAGAGAATAAATTTACTTTGTTTTAAGCCATCAAGTTTGTGGTGCTTTGTTATAGAGGTCCTAGGAAACAAATACAAACCTCTTTGTAAAAGAGGTTTTAAAAGAATCTCTTTAACATATCACTGTTATGTTACTAAGGAGGAACTAAGACATAGATATATCCAAGAACCAGAGCAAACAATCTGTTCTTGTGATTAATCCCAGTATCACTATAAAAAAATCACCCTTATAAAAACTCAGTCTGGCCTCAGGAACAAAGGGAAAGCTATTAGATTTAGAAGAATAAATACAGAGAAAGAGCAAACAGAACAAATTTGGAAGAATAAATACACAGGAAGAAAACCAGAACAAACAGTCAACAAAAACAACAAAATATTCAAAATTGTTTAGTTTTGCAAGCTAAAACTTAAAAACACATGAACAAGAGGAGCCAAGATGGCAGAAGAGCATCGAAGTTTTTTGAGTGTCTTGCATCCATGAAATATAGCTAGACAAACACTAAACCATCCTGCACACCTAGAAAACTGATCTGAGGATTAACACACAATCTGCACAACCAGAGCCACAGAATTCAGCAGGTATGTGACATGGAGTGGTGAACTTGGGAAGACAGAAGCCACAAAGGGCAGGAAGCTGCTTTTGTGTGTGGAGAGAAGACAGAGACAGGGGGAAAATATGGGAAAAGCACCCCTCCCCAAAAGCAGCTGGAGGAAAAGAGGAAAATTGGAAACAGCCACAGGAACTGAAGTAAAAAGAAACGAGTAAGGAGAGGGTTTAAATTCCATCAAGACTGTAAACAGGAGGAGCACAGAGTCTGAACTCTGCAGCTTGATAACTGACGGTGCTCTGTTGGAAAGAGCAAATCCCAAGGAGCAGAGTGGGGTCCAGGAGGTTCTCAGGCCACATGGGGAGAAGCAGTTCCACTGCTGGAAGGACATTTGGTAGAGGCTGTGAGGCCACCTGGGCTCAGCAGGCCCCAGAAGGCGGCCACATTCGCTGGTGTTGGAACAATGTCTTTAAGGGTGAAGCCTGGTGCCAGATGTGTGTTGTGATTGTCCATAATCCCTGAAATGCTGCTGCTACACTATCTTGTGAACTTTTTCTGGGGTGGGCTGGCATCTGGCCACAGTCTCAGGGCACCAGCAGCAGCAGGGTCCAGCAAGCATTCCTGGGTGCAGCCAACATTTGGCCATTGCTCGGTGAGATCCTCCCGCAGAGAGGCTGAATGGGTCAAAGCTGCACAGAAGTAAGGGGCCTGGGAAAACAGTCGCATCTGAGATAAAACTCAGGAGAGAGGTACTGCCTGGGGCTTGGTCACAGACAGTGAAAAAGCAGGAAATGGACAAAAGAAGACAGAGGATGGATGCATGATTGCTAGTTGCAGAAAACAGAGTTCCAATACTAGAGACTGGGTAGCTGGGTGACACCATTTTCACCTCTTCCATGTATGTGCATACGCACCTGCAAGCACCACAACAATCGACCCCAGTAGGCTAACAGCGCCATCTAGTGGAGAATGGAGCCAGTACACTAAACCCTGCCCAACTGGGCCAACCTCTGTCTTTAAGAACACAAGCCTCAGCGCCTACTTAGTTTGTGGACTATAAAATGCTTCATAGTTTGACTTCTAGGGGAAAACGAAGTAATTTCAGTTGTATTTCAGTCTGTTAGACAGTCAAACTATTCAATTTTCTTTCTTTTTTCTCTTTTTTGTTTCTTTTTTCTTGAATACAGAAAGAGAAAAAAATCATTTTTATTTTCAATTTTTATTAAAAATATTTTTCTTTAATTTTTTTCTACTATATTTTTTACTTTGCTTAATTTTTTTTCAAATTCTATTTTACTTTGATCATTTCATTTTAGCTACTTCAACGTATTCATTTTTTCAAATTTTCAAATGATTTCGTTTTTCTCCCCTTTTTTCTCTAATCTATCAAGCTACTTTCAACACCAAGACCAAAACACACTTAGGATCTAGCATCATTTATTCGATTTGTATGTGTGTGTGTGTTCTTTTTTTTTAATGTCTTAATTTTAATATTTTTTTAATTTTAATTTTTTCTACCTCATTAATTCCTTTTCTCCCTTCAAAATAACTAAATGAAGGAATTCACCCTTAAAAAAAGAGCAGGAAGAAATGACAGCCAGGGACTTAACCGGCACAGATACAAGCAAGATGTCTGAACCAGATTTAGAATCACGATAATAAGAAGACTAGCTGGAGTGGAAAATAGATTAGAATCCCTTTCTGCAGAGATAAAAGAAGTAAAAGCTAGTCAGGATGAAATAAAAAATACTATAACTGAACTGCAATCTCAAATGGATGCTGTGGCGGCAAGGATGGATGAGGGAGAACAGAGAATCAGTGATACAGGACAAACTTATGGAGAATAATGAAGCAGAAAAAAAACAGGGAGATTAAGACAAAAGAGCACGATTTAAGAATTAGAGAAATCAGTGACTCATTAAGAAGGAAGAACATCAGAATCATAGTGGTCCCAGAGATGAAGAGAGAGAAAAAGGGGTAGAAAGGTTATGTGAGCAAATCATAGTGGAAAACTTTCCTACCCTAGGGAAAGACAGAGACATCAAAATCCAGGAAGCACAGAGGACTCCCATTAGATTCAACAAAAACTAACCATCAACAAGGCATATCATAGTCAAATTCACAAAATACACAGGCAAGGAGAGAATCATGAAAGCAGCAAGGGAAAAAAAGTCCCTAACATACAAGGGAAGACGGATCAGGTTTGCAGCAGACCTATGCACAGAAACTTGGCAGGCCAGAAAGGAGTGGCAGGATACATTCAATGTGCTGAATCAGAAAAATATGCAGGCACGAATTCTTTATCCAGCTAGGCTGTCATTCAAAATAGAGGCAGAGATAAAAAGTTTCCAAAACAAAACTTAAAGGAGTTTGTGACCACTAAACCAGTCCTGCAAGAAATATTAAGGGGGACTCTCTGAGGGGAGAAAAGATGAAAAATACATACATATATACCAAAAACAACAAATATTAGAAAGGACCAGAGAACACCACCAGAAACTCCAACTCTACAAACAGCATAATGGCAATAAATTCATATCTTTCAGTACTCACTCTAAACGTCAATGGACTAAATGCTCCAATCAAAAGACACAGGGTAACAGAATGGATAAGAAAATAGGAACCATCTATATGCTATTTACAAGAGACCCACTTTAGACCTAAAGACAACTTCAGATTGAAAGGAAGGGGACAGAGAACCATATATCATGCATTATCAAAAGAAAGCCTGAGTAGCCATACTGATATCAGACAATCTAGACTTTAAAATAGAGACTGTATCAAGAGATGAGGAAGGGCATTATATCATAATTAAGGGGTCTATCAACCAAGAAGACCTAACAACTGTAAACGTTTATGTGCCAAATGAAGAAGCACCAAAATATATAAATCAATCACAAACATAAAGAAACTCATTGGTAGTAATACCATAATAGTAGGAGACTTCAACACCTCACTCACAGCAATGGACACATCATCTAATCAAAAAACCAACAAGGAAACAATGCTTTGAATTACACTTGGACCAGATGGACTTAACAGATATATTCAGAACATTTCATCCTAAAGCAGCAGAATATACATTCTTCTCCAGTGAACATGGAATGTTCCCCAGAATAGACCACATATTGGGATACAAATCAGTCCTCAGCAACTACAAAAAGATCGAGATCATACCGTGCATGTTTCCAGACCACAATACCATGAAACTCAAAATCAACCACAAGAAAAAATTTGGAAAGGTAACAAATACTTGGAGACTGAAGAACATCCTACTAAAAATGAATGGGCCAACCAAGAAGTTAAAGAGGAAATTAAAAATTATAAGGAAACCAATGAAAATGATAACACCACACCCAAAACCTCTGGGACACAGCAAAGACGGTCATAAGAGGAAAGTATATAGCAATTCAGGCCTTCCTAAAAAAGGAAGAAAGGTCTCAGATACACAACCTAACATTACACCTTAAAGAGATGGAGAAAGAACAGCAAATAAAACCCGAAAACAGCAGAAGACAGGAAATAATAAAGATTAGAGCAGAAATTAATGCTATAAAAAAAAAACAGCAGAACAGATCAATGAAACCAGAAGCTGGTTCTTTGAAAGAATTAACAAAGTTGATAAAACACTAGTCAGTTTGATCAAAAAGAAAAAGGAAAGGACCCAAATAAATAAAATCAAGAATGAAAAAAGAGAGATCACAACCAACACAGCTGAAATAGAAACAATAATGAGGATATTATGAGCAATTATATGCCAATAAAAAGGGAAATCTGGAAGAATTGGACAAATTCCTAGAAACATATACACTACCAAAACTGAAACAGGAAGAAATAGAAAATTTGAGCAAACCCATAACCAGTAAAGAAATTGAATTAGTAATCAAAAATCTCCCCAAAACACAAGAGGCCAGGGCCAGATTGTTTTCCAGGGAAATCAACCAAACATTTAAGGAAGAATTAATGCCTATTCCTTTGAAGCTGTTCCAAAAAATAGAAATGGAAGGAAAACTTTCAAACTCTTTCTATGAAACCAGCATTACCTTGATTCCAAAACCAGGCAGAGACCCCACTAAAAAGGAGAACTATAGACCAATTTCCCTGATGAACATGGATGCAAAATTCCTTAACAAAATATTAGTCAACTGGATCCAACAATACATTAAAAAAAATTATTCACCATGACCAAGTGGGATTTATACCTGGGATAGAGGGTTTCTTTAATATCCACAAAACAATTAACGTGATTCATCACATCAACCAAAGAAAGGACAAGAACCATATGATCCTCTCAATAGATGCAGAGAAAGCATTTGACAAAAACAGCATCCTTTCTTGATAAAAACCCTCAAGAAAGTAGGGATAGAAGGATCATACCTCGAGATCATAAATGCCATATATGAACGACCCAATGCTATTATCATCCTCAATGGGGAAAAACTGAGCACTTTCCATAATGAGACAGGGATGTCCACTCTTGCCACTGTTATTCAACATAGTATTGGAAGTCTTAACCTCTGCAATCAGACAATACAAAGAAATAAAAGGCATCCAAATTGTCCAGGGGGAGGTCAAACTTTTACTCTTCACAGATGACATGACAATCTATATGGAAAACCCAAAAGATTCCACCAAAAAACTGCTACAACTGTTTCATGAATTCAGCAGTTGTAGGATATAAAATCAATGCACAGAAATCGGTTGCATTCCTATTCACCAACAATGAAGCAACAGAAAGAGAAATCAAGGAATCAATCCCATTTACATTTGAACCAGAACCCATAAAATACCTAGGAATAAATTTAACCAAAGAGGTGAAAAATCTATACACTGAAAGCTATAGAAAGCTTAGGAAATAAATTGAAGAAGATACAAAAAAAATTGAAAAAATTCCATGCTCCTGGATAGGAAGAACAAATATTGTTAAAATGTTGATACTACCCAAAGCAATCTACATATTCAATGCAATCCGTACCAAAGTAACACCAGCATTCTTCACAGAGCTAGAAGAAATAATCCTAAAATTTTATGGAACCAGAAGAGACCCCAAATAGCCAAAGCAATCGTGAAAAAGAAAACCAAAGCAGGAGGCATCACAATCTCAGACTTTAAGCTATACTACAAAGCTGTAATCATCAAGACAGTATGGTACTGGCATAAGAGCAGACACTCAGGTCAATGGAATGGAATAGAGAAGGACCCACAAATGTATGGCCAACTGATCTTTGACAAAGCAGGAAAGAATATCCAATGGAATAAAGACAGTCTCTTCAGCAAGTGGTACTAGGAAAACTGAACAGCTACATGCAGAAGAATGAACCCAGACTACTTTCTTACACCATACACAAAAATAAACTCAAAATGGATGAAAGACTTCAATATAAGACAGGAAGCCTCAATCCTTGAGGAGAAAGCAGGCAAAAACCTCTTTGATCTTGGCCGCAGCAACTTCTCTCAATACGTCTCCAGAGGCAAGGGAAACAAAAGCAAAAATGAACTACTGGGACCTCATCAAAATAAAAAGCTTCTGCACAGTGGAGGAAACAATCAGCAAAACTAAAAGGCAACCGACAGAATGGGAGAAGATATTTGCAAATGACATATCAGATAAAGGGTTAGTATCCAAAATCTATAAAGAACTTATCAAACTCAACACCCACAAAACAAATAATCCAGTAAAGAAATGGACAAAAGACATGAATAGACACTTCTCCAAAGAAGACATCCAGTTGGCCAACAAACATATGAAAAAATGCTCAACATCATTCATCATCAGGTAAATACAAATCAAAACCACAATGAGATACCACCTGACACCTGTCAGAATGGCTAACATGAACAACTCAGGCAACAATAGATGCTGTCAAGGATGTGGAAAAGAGGATCTCTTTTGCATTGTTGGTGGGAATGCAAGCTGAGGCAGCCACCCTGGAAAACAGCATGGAGGTTCCTCAAAAAATTAAAAATAGGACTACCCTACGACCCAGCAATTGCACTACTAGGTATTTATCCAAAGGATACAGGTGTGCTGTTTCAAAGGGACATATGCACCCCAATATTTATAGCAGCACTACCAACAATAGCCAAAATATGGAAAGAGCCCAAATGCCCATCGATGGATGAATAGCTAAAGAAGTGGTGGTAGGTATATACAATGGAGTATTACTAGGCAATCAAAAAGAATGAAATCTTACCATTTGCAACTACTGTTGCCATTTGCAACACTTATGCAAAGTGAAATTGATCAGTCAGAGAAAGACAAAAATCATATGACTTCACTCATATGAGGACTTTAAGAGACAAAACAGATTAACATAAGGGAAGGGAAACATATAATATAAAAACAGGGAGGGGGACAAAACAGAAGGGACTTTTAAATATGGAGAACAAACAGAGGGTTACTGGAGGGGTTGTGAGAGGGGAATGGGATAAATGGGTAAGGGGCATTAAGGAATCTACTCCTGAAATCATTGTTGCACTATATGCTAACTAACTTGGATGTAAATTAAAAAAAAATTAAAAATTCTGAAAAAAAACATGAACAAATCTAACGGTAAAAAAGATAAGCACATAAATTCCCAATGAAACATGACTTCATTCCTGATTAAATTTCATATAATGTAGGAGTTTGACAAAGACTTTAAAATAAGTATGCTTAACCAGCTCAATAGGATTAAAATTAATAAATGGCATAATATCCATTAAAAGTTAACAAGAAATGATAGGAAAAATCAAGCAGAAATAAGAATATTAAGAAGAACTCAGGAACATTATAGATTAAATGCATGTTATTGAGATAATAAAAGGAATCCTAAGTATATAATAAATTTGAAGGCAATACAGTTGAGAATTGGTGAACTGGAAGAGAGTACAGAAGAAGTTATCTAGAATGTAGATCAACAATGTGAACTGATTCAACAAAAATAAACACCTATGTAATATTAAAGACCAGTTAACAATTAAAACATACACCTCAAAAAAAATTTCTAGAAAAAGAATAGAGGAAATGGCAGATATAAATTTAAAAAAATTAATGGCTTAGAATTTTCTATAATTTGAGGCATGAATTTTCACTTCAAAATACATTTTAAAGGCATAGTCAAAAAATATATAAATGAGCATATCAGAGTAAAATTATAAACATTCAAGATAAAGAAAAATGAATATAAAAATTACCAGAGAAATAAATAGGTGACTTACAAAGAAATAACAATTAAACCAATAGTAGATTGGTTGTTTACAGCAACAACACAGCCACATATCTCTGATCCTTATTGCTTTGGGTCTGAGTTGAAAAAAAAACACACACAAACCAGAGCAAGAAAGGAGCCAATATCACTAAATATAAATCTAAAAATTTTCTTTATGACAGAAGACACTATAGACTATAAAGAATGTTGGTAGTAAATAAAAACTATTGAAGAAAACGTCTGGACAATTGCTAAGTTGGGTACTCTAAGACCCTGAGACATTTTAGAGAAAATCTTGCTAACATACACAGGGAGACATGTAAAAGGAGGTTTACTGCAGTATTGTTGATAACAGAAAAAAAGTCAAACAATACAAGTGTCCAGTCTTGATATTCAGATTGGACAAGTTCAGCATAAGGAAAAAAGTATAGGCTGACCTAACTTATAAATACACATGTATAAATACACATGCAAAAATTCTAAAAATTAATAAATCAAATGTAATAATGTATAAAACCTCACTAATAGAGTTTAGTCATGCAAGGATGGTTCAACATCAGAAAAATCTATTAACCTAATATACTCTATTAACACAATTAAGGGGGCAAAATCCTTGATGTTCTGCTAACTATAGGAACAAAAATAATCTGGTGATACTTTACGCATTCATAATTGAAACTCTGAGCAAATTCAGAATAGAAGAGGAACTTTCTTAATCTGAGTAAAATCATCCAGGGGCGCCTGGGTGCCTCAGATGATTAAGTGTTCAACTCTTGATTTTGGCTCGGGTCATGATTTCATAGTTGGGAGATTGAACACCGTGTCAGGCTTCATACTGAGCATGGAGCCTGCTTGCGATTCTCTCTCTACCTCTCTCCCTCTCTTAAAATAAATAAACCTTTTTTAAAAAGCCATGAAAAAGACCCCCACAGAATATATAATATAATACAATTGATGGTTATTCTTTGGAAGCATTCTTATTAAATACTAGAATACAACTGCTGCCATTATCAGTATTGCATTCAAACCAGAGGTTCAATTTTTTGTAAAAAGATTTAAAAAAGCCAAAGATAAGAAAAGAAAATAAGTGTGAATTTTCTAGATGAAAATTTGCAAAAAAAACCATTTAACAAACAATTAATAAGTGAGTTCAGCAAAGTTGCTTATATAAGATTGACATGCAAAACAGCTGCTATTATCCTCATGGGAATGAAATATTCATAATTAAAGATATTCAAAAGTAGCTTGTACTCACCACACTATGTAAGCTTAATATTTTAAAACATTTTTTTATAGATACATCTACCTTGGTTTGCCAGCAGCTCTAAGAGGATTAAGCTATATCCCAGCCTTTTTAATCCTAAATATTTTGAAGAATCGTCATCTACCTGGTGAAAATGCCTCTTCAGGAACTATGCTTACAGAGGCAAAAACTACAAAGAAGGAAAATGAGTGTAAAGATATGGACCAAAATTCCAAAGTTTTGAATGATAATGAGTTGAAAACTAAATTGTAATGCCCTATTATATCATGCTTCCCAGAGTTGTGGAATACACTTATAACCAAACTGCTTTGAAAATCAATAGGGGTAAGTGCGTAACTTTTTCTTATCTTTATGAACCTCAATTTTTTTTTTTACCCAAGATAAAAAAATGTTCACTGATGGTATTTCTGAGACATCCACGGCACTTGAAATTTTCCTCAGAGGACATTTATAACAACCTTTAAAACAGGATATTAGACCCAGTTTTATTTTTTATGTTAAAATAGCAATTTCTCTTTTAACTCATGTGAAATAAGGGTATATATCCCATATCTTTTCCAATTGATCTTAAAAATTTCCTATTAGGAAAATCTGTTTAATTTCATTGAATTTCTGCTTTGTTATTGGGGTTAGAGACTGAAATTCTTATGCTGCTTACATGACTATTTAAATACTTTATTCAAGTTCATCATTTTTATGTGAAAGAAGCTGATGTCTTCTAATTATTTAACTTTTCCTTAAAGAATTTTTCTTTTCTTTAACTGTTCTTTAACTTTTCCTATTCATTCCAGACATGATTGTTTTAAAAATAGATTACTCATTACTATGCCATCACCTACTATCAATTTGTTTTCTGCTTTATTACTCAAGAAACATATTTGCTCATTTTGTTCAGAATACTGAAAAACTGAGTCAGTTTATTAAAAATCATGTAACAAAGATTGTTGGAATTTTTTTTTTTAGCAGTTCAAACCTGGTGACTAAATTCTCTCTGAAAAACAAGTATCTGTGTCAAAGGATGAAAGTATAATATTAGAAAAAAATAATCCTTAAAAGTTATAGTGTCAGATATTGTCAGAGGAACATTTTCACAGAAGACAGAGGGATTTATCACAAATAAAAAAAACAGGCTAAGGCCACAGCCAGAGAGCTAAGCAAAACAAATATAAATAACCTTCCTAATGGAGAACTTAAAGCAATGATCATAAGGATAGCCACTGGGCTTGAGAAAAGAAGACATCAGTGAGACCCTTACAAAAGAGATGAAAGAGTTAAAAAAAAGTATCAATCAGAGATGAAGAATCAATAAATGATATTGGAAGCAGGCTTGATGTAATGAACAGCAGGCTGGAAGAAGCAGAGGGATGAATTAGTGACCTAGAAGACAAAATAATGGAAAATAATGAAAGTGAACAAAAGAAAGAATTATACAACCCAAGAATAGACTTAAAGAACTCAGTGGCTCTGTAAAATTTATTACCATTCATATTATAGAAGTTTCAGAAGAAGAGGAAAGAGTAAAGGGGGGCAGAAATTTTATTTGAAGAAGTAATAGCTTAAAACTTTCCTAATCTTGGGAAGAAAACAGATATCCAGATCCAGGAGGCACAGAGAAGTCCCACAAAAATCAACAAAAGCAGGCCAACAATAAGACATATTATAATTAAATTTGCAAAATATAGTGATAAAGAAACACTCTTAAAAGAAGCAAGAAAAATGAAGTCTTTAACTTACAAGGGAAGAGTTATAGGATAGCTGGATATTTCTCAACAGAAACTTGGTAAGCCAGAAGGAAATGGCATGGTATATTCAACGTGCTGAATGAGAAAAATCTGCAGCCATGTATATTCTATCCAATTATCTATGCAACTATAGAAGGGAATTTTATAACGTTCCACTGACATCAATGGACAGAACATCTAAACAGAAAATCAACAAGGAAACAATGGCTTTGAATGACATACTAGAGCAGATTGACTTAAAAGATATATTCAGAACATTTCCTCCTAAAAGAGCAGAATTCACATTGTTTTCAAGTGCACATGGAACATTCCGAGAATAGAACTTATATTAGGCCACAAATCAGGCCTTAAAAATTTTTGTAAAGAATTGAAATCAAACTATGCACATTTTCTGACCGCAAGCTATGAAACTAGAAGTCAACCACAAAAAAACAAAAAACAAAAAACAAAAAAACTTGGAAAGACCCCAAGTACATTGAGGCTAAACAACAAGCTACTAAACAACAAGTGGGTCAACCAGGAAATCAAAGAATAAAGGTAAAAAATACATGGAAACAAATGAAAATGAAAAGATAACACTCCAAAACCTTTGGGATGAGGCAAAAGCACTCTAAAACGAGAAGTAAAGGGCAGTATAGGCCTATCTCAAGAAGCAAGAAAAATCTCAAATAAACAACGTAGCCTTATATCTAAAGGAGCTAGAAAAAGAACAACAAATGAATCCTAAAGCCAGCAGAAGAAAGGAAATAATAAAGATTAGAGCAGAAATTAATGATGTAGAAACTAAAACAAACAATATAAAAAACAAAAAACAACAAAAGACAAGCAAAAAGAAAACAACAAAAAAACCCAACAATAGAACAGATCAATGAAATCAGAAACTGGTTCTCTTTGAAAAAAAATAATAAAATTGATAAACTTCCAGCCATATTTATCAAACAGAAAAGACAAAGTACCCAAATAAATAAAATCACAAATGAGAGAGTAGAAATAACAACCAACACCACAGAAATACAAACAATTATAAGAGAATAGTATGAAAAATATATGCCAACAAATTTGACTACCTAGAAAAAAAGAGACATGGTTTTGGACCCAGTGCTTTGGGCTCATTCTTATCTCCTCCTGGCAGACGGCATTTTACCCTGAGAGCATAGGGTTCTCTCTTGACATTTCTTGGTGGAGGAAAGAAAATTGGAGAAAGTAGTTGTTGGAGTGCTTTATGATCTAGGAGATCTGTGGAGGTCAGTTCTTGCTCTGAACACTTAAACTTCTTCATGATAGGGTAGACGTAATGTCATAGCAGATAAAAGTGGAGAAGAGAAAAGGAGAAGATAGATAGAGGGAAGCCTAGGATCACTTACTTTCTTAATTAATATTGTGGAGAGTCTAAGTTAATGGAAATAGAAATAGTAATTTAATGTGTTATTTATAATTCTGACTATAATCAATGCTTACAAGAACCAAAAAATAAGAACTTAAGAAAATATAAAAGTTGGGAATATATATGTAAAGGGAAAGAGAGGGAATAACTATTCTTCATATTTCATAACACGAAGTTAATATTTTAAACTTGATAAATTAACATAAAATTAGCATACACATATTATTAGAACTGCTTAAAATGGTTGCCTCTGCAGCACTGGACTATCAGGAGGAGAAGAAAAAATAATATATATGTCCTTCATTTTAGTTCATTTTGCACTCTGAATTTTCCCCCTGTGCATATAAATCATGGTTAAAAAATAGTACTTCATGAAGAATAACACATCAGCAAAAACAATAATAATATTAAAAAAATAAGATGATGCATTTTACAGAAAGGGAAAAACTGAGTCTTCCAGTTTGAAGAGTTGTTGAGGTTCTTCAATGGGTGTTTATTGAACAACTACTTTTGCATTTGTTTCTCCTAGAGGATATATGGTCCTAGAGGTCCTGACAGTGATGGGAACTAAGTGTAGTCTGTAGAATTTAAGTAGAATGAAAGTTGGCGCCATTTTATTAGGTGAATAAATATACACAGAAAACAATTATAGAACAACAAATAATAGCACAATGTAATTTCCAACACTGTGAATATGTAACGGGTCACTGAGTAATCGGAGTTTTTGCATAAGCTCGCCATTCAGGTCTTGGTGGGAAATGATGACTCCAGATTGATAGAGAAAGAAAAAAAAAATCCAGTCCTAATTGAAGGAATAATTGAAGCGAATGAAGAATATCTCCTTTAATTACAGATATGAGTTATTGGCAGAAACTTGCTAATTGGTAATTTTTTTTCCAAAATAAAAAGACAAAACTTTCTGAGAATATATTTTGTGCTCTTTCTTCCTTCCTACCTGAACTGTGGATATTAGGCCTTGAGGAGCAAGAGCCACCTTGCAACCAGACAACAGGCATAAGAATGGAGACCAACATTTGAGGAAGGTGGAGCAGGAAGACAGCCAGAGCCTGGCCACCTGATGTAGTGCTGAAAATCTGCACCAGCAGGGTCAGGGCTAAGTTTTGTGGAATATTAAGGTTATAATGTAGAGTTTATATAGAAGAGAGCCTATATAAAAAAGCTTATAATATAAGCTTATAGAGAGGAGAGCCTATATAAGAAAAAATTAAATGAATACAAAATAAGGTTAAAAGTGAATATTTAAGATGAGAAAAAACCCACAACAAATTCCATGTAATATGCTTCAGGAGACAATCATGATAAAAAATGACAACAACAAAAAAACTTACTGCAAATATTACAGTTTAATAAGAAATATTAAAAGCTTTCCTGCTGAGGATGAGTGTGAGAAGAAAACACTTGCTGTCATCATTTCCATTTAACATTATGCCCAATGTCCCAGCCAGAGAAACAGGAGGGGAAAAGAATGAATGAAAATTTGTAAGGATAGGAAAATAAAAAATAAAATCATCAGTGACATGTCGTGTAAGCAGAAAATCCAAAAGTTACTAGACATAAACTGTCCAAATAAGTGAATTGTAACAAATCTGGATACACAAAATCAAACACAGATTTTCAAGTATCAATAGCAATTAGGAAATGATATTAGTAAAGCATACTATGTAGTATAGTATCAAAAAAAAACCCCACCACATTGAAATCTTAGGGATAAATCTCATAGCAGCTATCCAAGACCTCTACCCTCAAAGCTACAAGAGAGTATCCAGAGAAATGAATATCTATATCATATTTATTGGTTAAAACATTTAATACTGTAAGGATGTCAGTCGTTCCAAAATTTATCTACAGATTCAGTGAAATCTTAAACAAAATCCCAGTACTTTTTGAAATGCAGACACTGACAAGATTATTTGGCTTTTACATGGAAATATAAAGGGTCAACGCAATCTTGAAGAAGAATGAAGTTGGAGAAGCCCACCACCAGATACTAAAACCTATAAAACTAAAATAATTAAGGCAATGTGGCATTGGCAAACAATCCCCCATCCTGGGTGCCACCCAATCTTCCACTTCTGGTGCCACTCTCTCTCCCTTGCAGATGCCCTCTTCACTCTACTCAGAGTCCAACACTATGTACTGTAATTGCTCTCCTACCTGGAAATCTTTCTCACTCTACTGAAGTTCCAACACCTCACATCATACCTCTGTCCTGCTTCCTCCTACAGGGATGTCTACCTCTATTTAGGTTTTGTCACCCATACCAGAATGCCCATGTGTTATTGTCCTCTTTACTCCTGTGATGGTTAATGTTATATGTCAACTTCGCAAGGTCATAATACCCACATAGTAAGCCAAGCATTATTCTAGATGTTTCTATGAAGGTATTTTTTTTAGATGAGATTAACATCTAAACCAGTAGACTTTGACTAAAGTAGATTACTTTCCATAGTGAGGGTGAGCCTCAACCTAACAGTTGAAGGCCTTAATCAAAAAAAGACTACCATCTCCTGAAGAAGAGGAAATTCTGCCAGCAGACTGTCTCTGGACTCAAAGTGCAACATAAACTCTTCCCTATGTCTCAAAATTGCTTGCCTAATATCTATATCTATCTACATCTATATCTGTCTATATTGTTGATTTTGTTCCTCTAGAAAACCCTGACCAATATTCACTTCCTTGGGTTCTGGCACCCATGTTGGTCCATCCCTCTTATGGACACTCTCCTAGCATTGCTTGAACCCTTGAGCTTTTACATGCCACTCAGTTCCCTGTAGTTCCCTCAATAGCTAACATTTCCTATCTACCTACATGCCTACTTTTTTGAGTCCATCTAATGGCTCAGGATTGAATTATTCAGTTTAGGGAAAAGAAAGACAAGACTAAGGAAAGGAAAGAAAAAAAGAGAGAGAGAGAAGAAGGGGAAAAACACAATTAAAATATTGATAAATTTTATAAAAATTGATAAATATCTAGAAATTAGATGCATGTTGCCAATTATATTTTCACACTAAGCTCACTTACATCCAGGGTTAGATTAATAAATGCCACTACACAATACTGTGGTCTTGAAACTTAAGTTGATTTCATATTATCTCCTGCTCTAGAATAGAAACAAAGAGTTTTATTGACTAAATATTTAAAATGTTTTTCAGTTTGTTGAACCATACAGTGAGCATAGGAAATCCTGGAAGTGATTTTAAAATTTATGACTCATGTATCTACTTCTTAAATTTATTGCTCAAGAGATTTGTGGATCCAACAAACAACTATCTCAGTAGATTTTTTTATGTTGTTAAACAATAAGTTTACTTTACTTTTACTTTTTCTCAGTGTTATAGCCTGGTTAATACGTGTATATATACAACTCATACCGGACAATAGTGCCCAGAACTTTGTTAGAAACAGTGATATTCTTTTTTACATTTGGTCTTAATAAAAATTTAAACAAATGTTACTTAAAAGAAAATCACAGTAGCACTGAGAGGGATGTAATTCTTGTTGCAGTCAATTTCCAAATAAGATTATAATTTGATTGGTCCCAATGATATGTCAACTTGGTAAATTCAAAAGACATCTTTCACCAATATCATTTTTTATAAGTAAATGACAGTAGTGTAAGTTACTTGAAAGGGAAGAAAGGATGTTGCTGGGGAGAGAGAAAGAGATACATTCTTCCAAACAGTACATATATACCTAATGTGCTAAGTTTCTTAGAATAGGCTAATATACAGAAAAGATATTTAGCTGGCTTTCACATGATGGGAAAACCTCATTGTTTTCATAATTCTGTATATTTTCCTAAAACATGTGAGAAAAATAACATATAGACCTGGTGTAATGCACACCTAATGACTTTTAACAAGTTCACCACATTGGATATGTTTGTGCAGGCATTCCAAATATCAGATGTATTTGCAAGATTACGCCTTTTCTTCTACCTTCATCCTTAATGGCATTATTTGTTCTTTTCCTTATCAGTTTGTTTAGAGACTTCATATTAATGAAAAGATCATATTAAGAGTATGGGAAATATTGCTAGAAGAACATCACTAGAACTCTTTATGCACAGTTGCTAGGGATAATTTTTTGAGTTAATAAAAATAGACTCTAATTTAAAAAATCCAATCTTTAAAAGAAAAAATTAACTAAAAAGATAGATGGAACTCAATAAAAAAAAATTAAAAGCCTTCTTGCCTGATAACTTGAGCCTATAGAATGAGTTACTTTAGAAATGATATGTGTACTAAGATCTGTTTACCAAATAGATAAGATCCTAGTTATTGGAGAATCTACTGACTAGAATCAAGTGAGGGAAAGGAAGAGAACTACTCTCTAGTTATCTAAAATGGTCTTGCAAATTCATAGTTAATTGAAACACATTTTCTTTTTCATTAAAGGAATAAGAGTGAGACTTCCTGTTTCAGTTCAGGCATGCACAGAGCAGGAAGGATTGTTGCACCTACAACTTTACGCTAAGAAAATGCAAATTATAACTTTTCTCAAACCCATCAGTGAATTGATATTAGTGTGCAAGCAGCTAACTAGAAAGCTGAAGAAGGAGAGGCTTCTGCAGGGAGAAACAGAATTTGAACATTTACTCGCTTAGGGCAGAAACCACTCAATGCCGTATAAGTTAGTAAAACGATTCAGCTAGAAATTTTTAATGAGTACCTAAAGACCATATGTGGGTTGGCATGTGAAGGTCCTGAAGGTGGCAAAGAGAAGGGTTTTACACCTCTTGCAGGTGATTCCTCCATGAGCCCAACCAGGCATCCTCAGGGAACATTAGAGAGAATCTTGTAAAAGCACTATTAATGCTGGCTGGGGGAGAGAAAACAGCAGACACTGCTCAAATTCTACACAGACTAGTACCCCCTCTTTCCACTAAGTAACAACAGCCTTTCTTTCCAGTGGGGAATGGCAACAAAAACTGTAGCTCAGGGTTACTGGTGAAAACTACTACAATTGGGAAGGGAAGCAAGAAAGAAAAGTTTCACTCCCAAGACCTAGGTTCACAGAGTTTGTTTCAGTCTCCCTCCTCTATACCTGTAAACCCCACCGTAGTAGCAAGCATCTAGTAAGAATAAGAGTGGAATACAGTGGGAGAGCTAGAAGACACAGATTATTTCTGGGTAACAAAACAAAAGGGAGAACCAAATCCACATAATAGGGAGTAGAACTCTAAACACAAGGTTTCCCTGGAGGAATCTGAAGCCCTAGGTACACTGAGGGTATCTATAGCAAAAACAAACTCCAAACCCAGCTCTACTTCTGCAACAAACCCCACAATACAGTCCTAGCCGAAGGAAAGATGGACTCATCTACAAATAAAGAAGATATTCATCTCAGTATTGACTGTCCTGTAATACATTTATGGACTTCAACAAAAAAGTATAGGACACACAAAAAACAATAAAACACACTGTCTGAATAGACAAATCATCAGAATCAAGCTCAGATATTAAACAGATTATGAGACAAATGATTAGACAAATTCATTAGACAAATGAAGACATTTATTTAAGTGAATGGACTCAATGGAACATTTTTTGCAGATTTAAAATGTATAGGACTGTATCATTAATATCAATCCTAAAAATAGACAAAAGATATTTTGGTGTTTATAATCTCACTTTTCTGTGACCTTTTTTCTTATTTTCGGAATATCCTTATTTTCGGAATATCCTCATGTTCTCCATTCCCATTATCACAAACCTGCTTCTAGAGAAAAGATTGGAATCTCACTCACACTATTACATGACTAATAATACATGATCCCTTCCAATTTAAGTGAAGACCAAGTGTTAATTCAAAAGAATAAACTTCTAATGATGGAACTTGGGGCAACATCAGGTTTAATAATGGAGATTGGTTTGGGGTCAAAGATCCATCTATGACTTAGGGGCAGGAGTGCTCCACAGTGTTGCTGAAAATGCACCACTTGCATAGTGATCTTCTCACTGGAATTTTTTTATTATTAATTCTCAATTTTTGGTAAAATATCCAAAAATACCTATGTTGAAATTGAAACAGAGATGAGAATGGTCCCCGTGAATGAGAGACAAGGACATGTTTATTCTAGAATAGTATTTATTATAGTGTATATTATCATATGTTTACATGCCTGTTTCTCCAACTCTTTTGTGGGCTCCCATAGGGCAAAGACTCTGTTTCATAAATATTTTTGTTACCTGTGCTTAGCATGTAGATGGCAGTCAAAAGATATTTTTAACATTTTGAAAAGTGTTTCTTAGGGACACCTGGGTGGCTCAGTTGGTTAAGTGTCCAACTCTTGATTTCAGCTCAGATCATGATCCCATGGTTTGTGGGATTGAGCCCCATGTCAGGCTCTGTAATGAGAGTGCAGAGCCTGTTTGGGATTCTCTCTCAACCTCTCTCTCTCTGCCCCTCCCCTAATCATTCTCTCTCTCTCTCTCTTTCAAAATAAGAAAATAAATGTTTTAAAATTTTATTTTTTCATTTAAAAATATTAAAGAAAAATTTCAAAACATCTAAAGTCCCCACTCCCTATCCAATGACCTTAATGGAACTTTAAAATGTTTGCATATTGTTTTTATGAGTGGCATTTTTGGAGTTCATTTATTCATTCACTTATTCCTTCATTCAAAAATAATTGATAAAGCACCAGCTATGTGTAGGACACTGAGCTGAATGCTGGAAATAAAATAGGTAAAATGAGTTCAATTTCTACCTTCCTAGAGCATATGACTGTGAGGGAGACAGTTAACAAATCATAAATAGATGTAAAATCACTATTTTTTTAAGTCCTATGTTGCTACAAATATAATTGGAGGACTTTTAAGCAGAGAAGTCAGAGACACTGAAGGAATGGTGATTGAGCCTAGATCTGAATGCTGAGACGCAGTTAATTAAGTGGAAAAAAAACCAGAAGGAAGAAATATCATAGTCAAAGTTCCCCCTGCATGAAAATGGATGGGAATGTAAAGACAGGGTGCAAATAAAAAGTCTTAGTCTGTATACTGAAGTCTCTCTTCACAGCAGAAAGGCATTCTGCCACTAAATTTTTAGTGTTTCTTTTCTAGATCTGATTTCCTCTTCAAATATATCTAATTTCCTAGGTTGGTGCTTTAGTTTGTCCTCTAAATTGCCATCTGACTTCTAAATCACCTACCTTTTTTCCATAATTTGCTTTTTTATCTTTTTCCTCCACATTTTCACAAATTTTCAAATTCAATTTCATCATTGATAAGGTTTTTTGGCCATTGTCTTCTTTTAACCTTATCCAATGTGTGTCTTAATTACACTCTTGCATTATTTTGCGACTTTGCAAACTTTCCTTATTCATATTTTTGTAGAATTCCCACTCCCCTCTGTTTTCCCTTAGGATTTGTATTCCTGTTTAATAAATGTCATTGAATTAAGGATTAATATTCTGGATTCTTGGGTTCTGAACTAGATCAAATAATCTGAGGCATATTTTAATGTTCTTTTCCTTCACTGCACATATCAAATTTATAAATATAAATGTATTCTTTTAATTTATATCATTTTATAATTTTATAACAGTTAATTTTATAACATTGGTAATGTTTGTTTCCTTTAAAGTATAAGCTCCACAAGATAGGGTCCTTTTTTTTGTTTTGTTTTGTTTACTATTATATTTCATTTTGCTTGACAGATATTTTATACTTGAAATATATTTGACACTCAAAAATTGTCGAGTAAATATTCAAGATGTTGCCTTTATTTTTTTATAATGCTTTAAAAAACAGCTTCATAATTTTCACTATTTTTTGAGACAAGGTCACACCAGACTTGTAACATAGTAACTGAGCATGTTGGTGGTTTTTCCAAATCTCTGTTTGTGGAAGTAATAAATCTTCTCAGGGCTACAGTTTGAGAATAGTTGAATATACATAACTGGTAGGCTAATTCTCAGATTCTAGCAAGCATCATATTATGTGACTTTGTCATACTCGGGAATACCTTCTCCTATCCTGTGGTTTTCTGTATCTCTTTATCAGGAACTCTATATAGAATTTTTTTTAATATTGTTTTTAATTTTTTTAACGTTTATTTATTTTTGAGACAGAGAGAGACAGAGCATGAACGGGGGAGGGTCAGAGAGAGGGAGGCACAGAATCTGAAACAGGCCCCAGGCTCTGAGCTGTCAGCACAGAGCCCGACGCGGAGCTCGAACTCATGGACCGCGAGATCACCACCTGAGCCGAAGTCGGACGCTTAACCGACTGAGCCACCCAGGCGCCCTTAGACTTTTTTTTTTTAAAGGAGATGTCTAGGATACATGAAAAATCGTTTTGAATCAGAATCTCTGGGGGTGGGTACATAACTGGTTTCTTTTAAAAAAAAGTTTTACAGGTTATTCCAATGCCAAAAATTGTCCTTTAACCTTATTGAGTATAAAAACTACAAATTTTTAGCAGTCAGTATAAAGCTGTTGTCACTTAACAAACACAATATTCAAACATTTGTTCTCATCCACCCTTATCTTATTTGTGAAAGCTGTCTCTTGGTGCACCAAAAACAAACAAACACACACAGACACACACACACACACAGACACACACACACACACACACACGTAATTGAGAAACAGCTGGTAAGTTATCTGGTACAAACTCCATGTCTTCCAGGGAGCAAATGGAATGAAGATACACGTTGTAATGGGCTTTGGTTTCTCAAGTTAATGTTAGTTTTCTTAATCCACTTCCATGGGCCTGAAAGAAACTTAACACATTCTGTAATATGCTGTCTGGCAATCATAGCTTGCAAATTCTCAATTATGTCTACTTCTTCACTAGTATTTTAATGGAAAGTTGGAAGAGGATACATCAGGGGTTCATGGTCAAATGCAACTTCAAATTATAAATTAATGAGGTCTGTGAAATACATGACTTAATACATGAATGACAGATGTCATCATAGTATAAAGCCTCCATCACATTAACTTCATGTTTGAGTAACATGGGCCAAACTGGTTTTAAAAAAAAGTATTAGGCTTTTTTTTAAGTTTATTTATTTTTCTCCTTCCTTTTTACTTCTATTTTCTAGTCACTGTTTTATTGAGTTACAATTACCTGGGCAAAAATTTTTTATTACATATTAACCATACCTCTCACTATAAATTTGTATGGATCATCTGCATTAATGTTCACCTAAAATGCATAGTCATACCCTGAACAAAGAGTACTCTCATTCCTTTTTATATATAGTCTGGTTCATTATGACAAATTCATAGGTGATTTGCTGTACCTTCATAAGTGACGAGTGTGAGGACTCTCAGTGAAAAGACCAAGAACTGCTCAAAATAACATCCTACTACTTTAATACAATGTTAGTGTAAAACACAGCAACATATTCTTTTCTTCCCCTTACATATGTGCTTCATTGTCTGAAGAAGGTACAAAATATCCATCATTATTTAAGGGTTCTAAGTTTGCTTCATTCATATCTTTTCTTCCATTTTCTGATGCCTTGGTATTTTTTCCTTGATATATTTTCTTCATAGTGAAAATTAATACAACAAGCAGAATAAGTGCTGAAAATCTTAAGCTCACAATCAAGCCCAAGTAGGTATTTCTGTTAAAAGAGAAAAAAATTAAATTTCCATTTCAGTCATTTAAAACAATTTGCAGTGTTGTTCTCCAGTATGCAGAAGACCTTAAGAGGAAAAAAAATGGGACTTGAAATTATACATAAGAATATTCAGTCAGCAATTCTAGTGGTTATTTTTACTGATACATAGGAGGGTTTTTAAAATTATTTTAAAAGGAATATATAAGCCACAGAAACTAAGCATGATTAATGATCTACCTAAATGCTTTCCATAAAAGTAAGGTATACTTGGAATGTTTAGCTTTCTCAAAGATGGATTAGTTCATGTGTAATGGAAAGAGACTATGAAGGAAATGAATTAACTAACAGATCATCAAATTGAATTCATTTAGATTGAACCAGGAGCCAAAGTTTAGTTTATAGGCTAAATGCAGTCCACAGCCCATGCTGTATGGCCTAGTGGAAGTGTTTTTTTTTTTTTTTTTAGTTTTATTTATTTATTTATTTATTTATTTATTTATTTGAAATTTGTTGTCAAATTGGTTTCCATACAACGTCAGTGCTCATCCCAACAGGTGCCCTCCTCAATACCCATCACCCACTTTCCCCTCCCTCCCACATCAACCCTCAGTTTATTCCCAGTTTTTAAGAGACTCTTATGGTTTGGCTCTCTCCCTCTCTCTTTTTTTTTGCCTCCCCCTCCCCCATGGTCTTCTGTTACATTTCTCAGGATCCACATAAGAGTGAAAACATATGGTATCTGTCTTTCTCTGTATGGCTTATTTCACTTAGCATAACACTCTCCAGTTCCATCCATGTTGATACAAATGGTCAGATTTCATTCTTTCTCATTGCCAAGTAGTATTCCATTGTGTATATGAACCACAGTTTCTTCATCCATTCATCAGTTGATGGACATTTAGGCTCTTTCCGTAATTTGGCTATTGTTCAAAGTGCTTCTATAAACATTGGGGTACAAGTGCCCCTATGCATCAGCACTCCTGTATCCTTTGGGCAAATTCCTAGTAGTGCTATTGCTGGGTCACAGGGTAGACCTATTTTTAATTTTTTGAGGAACCTCCACACTGGTTTCCAGAGTGGCTACACCAGTTTGCATTCCCACCAACAGTGCTAGAGGATTCCCGTTTCTCCACATCCTCTCCAGTATCTATAGTTTCCTGATTTGTTCATTTTGGCCACTCTGACTGGCATGAGGTGACATTTCATTATGGTTTTGATTTGTATTTCCCTGATGAGGAGTGACGTGGAGCATCTTCTCATGTGCCTGTTGGCCATCTGGATATCTTCTTAAGAGAACTGTCTATTCGTGTTTTCTGCCCATTTCTTCACTGGATTATTTGTTTTTTGGATGTGGAGTTTAGTGAGTTATTTATAGATTTTGGAATCTAGCCCACCTACTGGAAGTTTTTAACAAAGCTACATTAAATTATCTTGCACACATGGTCGATTCTCATGATTCTCAGCTTTGGTTGCACATTAGAATTATACCAGCAGATTTTTTTAAATCCCATGCCCATGCCACAGTCCCTGAACAATTAAATAAAAATTTCTGAAGATGGGACACAGATATTTGCAGTTTTTAAAGCTCCTCAGGTGATTATAATGAACAAGAAAGACTGATCGTCACTGACCTAGGAGGTTAGGAAACACTCACTGGCCTCATGACATTGTTAACTAATTGATAAGCTTTACACACAAAAAATATTTGAACAATTATTAGGCTTAATTGAAGCTGAATGGATTTATAGAATTTTGAGCCATATAAGCTTAAATTTATTAAAATTACAATAGAATGTTGTGGTGTCCCACATATAATAAAAGAAATATTTTAAACCTTCAAATATATTTGTCTCATCCTTGGGTTATGTCAAGTAGTTCTACAACAATGTTAAACTTTTCAGAATTTCTATTGTTACTGAGAAAAATTAGTATGTGTTTCTGATTATGTAACTGTTGCTAAGAAAACTTGAGTAAACTGGGTTTAGGTTAGGGATTGATATCATAATGTAGATTTCTACTTCTTGGAGTAGGAATTGTTCACATTATTTTTATGCCAGATAAAATGAATGAACAATTGTCTGGTTACCTCAGATATTAAATCCAAAAAAATCATAAGGTGACTAGGTTTTGCTGTTTCTTCACTGGAGAACACACTGCTCTTTTTTAAAATTCCACTTTAGACAATGTCTAGGCAGTACTTTTCAAAGTACTTTAGGCAATGAACACAACTGACCAAAAGGAAAGTGATAAGGCCCTTGAGTGAGCTTCAAAGTGTTAAGAGTTCTAAAGAGGGTTAGTTATCTCCAGCTGGTTGCAATATTGCAAACTTCATGGCAGAAAGTAGTAGTTTTCTTAGACTGCCTTCTTTCACTTGGCAATGTGTATTTAAGATCCTTTCTAGGAGGAGGGGCCAGCATTGTGGAGAAGTAGGGGGATCCAAAGTTCCCTCATCTCACAAAGTAGTGTTGAAGCTAAAGGACTTTGAACTCCAAGAGTCCAGGAGGAAAAGAGACTGTGGCTTCCAGGGACCCACCAGGACAACCTTATGGGTCATAGGTGTGTGACTGTGAACTGGAAGAGACAAAATGAACCGAGGGGAGGGATCCCCTTCTGCAGAGAGACAAAGGGAAGAGAAGGAGCAGCTGGGGAAGCATAGGTCTGTATCTAGACAAGAAAAAAAAAAATCACAGACTGGGACAGAGAGAGGCAATCTCTAACTGAGGGGCTTTCTCCGGACTGGGACCGGGGTCAGCTGCCTGGCCTGTGCCCACCAGTTAGGGACCACCTATTGGGCAGCATGGAGTGCTGCTTCCCCAGTACTGGGTGCACAGAGCGGGAGTTTGAATTCCAGCCAAGCACCAGGACACAGGAGTTGGCGGAGCAAGACAAAACGCCTCATTTGCAGCTGCAGCACAGTGAGGACAGCTCAAACAGAGTGGTTTGGGACA
The DNA here is from genome assembly GCF_022837055.1 of Prionailurus viverrinus. Lineage (NCBI taxonomy): Eukaryota > Metazoa > Chordata > Mammalia > Carnivora > Felidae > Prionailurus > Prionailurus viverrinus. Next base: position 50,944,876 of record NC_062567.1, on the reverse strand, counting down.
CCTGGCCCATAGAGGAGAGACTGGGGTGTCACCATTTTCTCCTCATCACCAACAAGGTGGGATTTCAGCAACGGACAGCCGGGGTGGGGGGGGGCACAGTGGAGGCAAGGCCAGCGCACACCATACCACGCCCCTCCGCACCTGATAACTGTGTATCTACTGGAGTGGGATTGATACTGATGAACCAGATGGCCCCTACTCCAGACCAGCGCTGTTGCATTGCCTGATTTAATTCTCAGACAATTCTTATTATATAGATACATTCTTCTTTCCTTTTCTCCTTCTTATCTCTTCCCTCCTCTAGTCTGGTTACTCTGGTTGTTGGCTTGTTTAAACAGACATATTTAATCCATTCTCTTGATACATGTTCCAAATCTCTTTCTTTATTCTCCTTTCTCTCTCTCTGGATTAAGCCCTACAGTTTCTGTATGGATAACTTTATTTTCTTTTTCTTTTTCCCTTACTCCTTCTTTATTTTTCTTACTCTTTCTCTCTGGATTAAGCCATATAGTTTTTCTGGTCAATTTTTATTCTTTATTTTTCCCCTCCCTTGTCATTTCTCTCTTTGTATGGGATAAGGCCTCTTCCATCAGTACCTCCTCCACCCTTTTATTTACTTGTGGCTCATGTTTGTTTTTGTTTTGTTTTTGTTTTTGTTTTTTTTTTTGTTTATGCGTGTGTTTGAGTGTTTTTGTTTTCTGTGTGTTTTTTGTTTGTTTGTTTTCCTTTCTGGGGATACTTCAAGGAACAAATCAAAGCACACCTAGTGAAGGGTTCAAAACATCACTATGAGTAGGGAGATAAAGTAACCAAACTCACAACAACAGACAGCAAGTACACTCTCCAAAAAACACCTCCTGAAGGGCCAGGCCCTGGACAGTGTATTACCCCTCTTTAATATAGTAGTTCTCAGAGGCGCAAGACACATAACAAGCTTTTAAAACACATAAGGGGCATAAAACTAGCCAAAATGATGAAACAGAAGAATTCTCCTCAAAAGAAATTCCAGGAAGAAAGGACAGCTAAAGAATTGCTCAAAACAGATATAAACAGTATAACTGAATAATAATTTAGAATAACAGTCATAAGATTAATCTCTGGACTTGAAAAAAGCATAGAAGACAGCAGAGAACCTATTGCTGCAGAGATCAAGGAACTAAAAAATAGTCATGCTGAATTAAAAATGCTGTAAATGAGGTACAAAATAAACTAGAGGTGGTTGACAGCGAGAATTGAAGAGGCAGAGGGGGAGATTGGTGAAATAGAAGATAAAATTATGGAAAAAGATGAAGCTGAGAAAAAGAGATATAAAAAAAAAAATTCTGGATCACAAGGGGAGAATTAGAGAACTAAGGGATTCAATGAAATGGAACAATATATGTATCATAGGAGTTCCAGAAGAAGAAGAGAGAGAAAGGGGCCAAAGGTGTGCTTGAACAAATCATAGCTGAGAACTTCCCCAATCAGGGGAAGTAAACAGACACTGAAATCCAGGAGGCACAGAGAACTACCTTCAGACATAACTTGAATTGATCTTCTGCAGACATATCATGGTGAAACTGGCAAAATACAAAGATGGAGAAAGAATTCTGAAAGCAGCTAAGGATAAACAGGCGTTAACCTACAAGGATATACACATAAGGGTAGTAGCAGACCTATCTACTGAAACTTGGCAGGCCAGAAAGGAGTGGCAGGAAATTTTCAACGTGCTGAATAGGAAAAATATGCAGCCAAGAATCCTTTATTCAGCAAGTATGTCATTCCGAATAGAAGGAGAGATAAAGGTTTTCCCTAACAAACAAAAACTGAAGGAATTCATCACCACTAAACCAGCCCTACAAGAGATCTTAAGGGGGGCTCTGTGAGTGTTGTAAAGACTGTAAAGCACCAGAGACATCACTACAAGCATGAAACCTTGAAACTTGAAACAGATAACACAAGGACTCTAAACCCAATCTTTCAATAATAACACTGAATGTAAATGGACTAAATGCTCTAATAAAAAAACACAGGGTATCAGAATGGATAAAAAAAAGACCCATCTATTTACTGTCTACAAGAGACCCATTTTAGACCTGACAACATCTTCATATTGAAAGTGAGGGGATGAAGAACCATCTATCATGCTATTGCAAGTCAAAAGAAAGCTAGAATAGTCATACTTATATCTGAAAAAAAATAGATTTTAAACTAAAGACTCTAACAAGAGAGGAAGAAGGGCATTATATCATAATTACAGGGTCTATCAATCAAGAAGAGCTAACAATTATAAATGTTTATGCACGGAATACAGAAGCACCCAAATATATAAAACAATTAATCACAAACATAAACCTTATTGGTAAGAATGTGGTAATTGCAGGGACTTTAATATTCCATTTACAACAATGGGCAGATCATCTTTACAGAGAATCAGTGAATAAACAATGTCCCTGACTAGTATACTGGACCAGATGGACTTGACGGATATATATAGAACTTTTTATCCTAAAGCAGCAGAATATACATTCTTCTCAAGTGCACATGGAACATTCTCCAAGATAGATCACATACTGGGTCACAAAACAGCCCTCAGTAAATATAAAATAATTGAGATCAAACCATGCACACTTTCAGATGACAATGCTACGAAACTTGAAATTAACCACAGGAAAAAGTTTGGAAAACCTCCAAATGCATGGAGGTTAAACATCTTACTAAAGAATGAATGGGTCAACAAGGCAATTAAAGAAGAAATTTAAATGTATATGGAAACAAATGAAAATGAAAACACAACAATCCAAACCCTTTGGGATGCAACTAAGGCAGTCCTAAGAGGAAAATACATTGCAATCCAGGCCTATCTCAAGAAACAAGAAAAATCCCAAATACAAAATCTAACAGCATACCTAAAGGAACTAGAAGCAGAACAACAAAGAAACCCCAAACCCAATAGAAAAAGAGAAATAATAAATATCAGAGCAGAAATAAACAATATGGAATCCAAAAAAAAAAAAAAACAACTGTAGAACAGATCAATGAAACAGAGTTGTTTTTTTGAAAAAATAAGCGGGGCACCTGGGTGGCCCAGTCAGTTAAGCGTCTGACTTCAGCTCAGGTCACGATCTACCCGTCCATGAGTTCAAGCCCTGCATCAGTCTCTGTGCTGACAGCTCAGAGCCTGGAGCCTGCTTCGGATTCTATGTCTCCCTCTCTCTCTGCCCCTTCCCTGCTCATGCTCTGTCTCTGTGTCTCAAAAATATAAAAACATTTAAAAATTTTTTCAAAAAGAAAAATAAGCAAAATTGATAAACCCCTTGCCAGAGTTCTAAAAAGAAAAGAGAGAAGACCCAAATAGAAAAATCATGAATGAAAATGGATTTATCACAACCAATCCCTCAGAAATACGAGGAATTATCAGAGGAATACTATGAAAAGCTATATGCCAACAAATAGGAAAACCTGGAAGAAACGGACAGTTTTCTAGACACCCACACACTACCAAAACTCATATGGGAAGAAACATAAAATTTGAACAGACCCATAACTAGTGAAGCAATTGAATCAGTTATCAAAAATCTCCCAGCAAATCCCAGATGGATTCCCTAGGGAATTCTACCAGACATTTAAAACAGAGTTAATACCTATCCTTCGCAAGCTGTTCCAGAAAATGGAAATAGAAAGAAAACTTCTGGACTCATTATGTGAAGCCACTGTTACCTTAATGCCTAAACCAGACAGAGACCCCACAAAAAAGGAGAACTACAGGCCAATACCCCCGATGAACATAGATGCAAAAATTCCCAACAAGATACTATCAAACTGAATTCCACAGCATATAAAAAATATTATTCACCATGATCAAGTGGGATTCTTTCCAGGGCTGCAGGGCTGGTTCAATATTCACAAATCAATTAATGTGATATATCACATTAATAAAAGAAATGATAAGAACCATATGATCCTCTCAATAGATGCAGAAAATGCATTTGACAAAATACAGCATGGTTTCTTAATAAAAACCCTAAAAAAGTTGGAATAGAAGGAACATACTTAAACATCATAAAAGCCATATATGAAAAGCCCTCAGCTAATATCATCCTCAATGGGGAAAAACTGAGAGCTTTCCCCCTGAGATCAGGAACATGACAGGGATGTCCACTCTCACCACTGTTGTTTAACATAGTGATTAGCAATCAGACAACAAAATGAAATAAAATCCATCAAAATCGGCAAAGAAGTCAGACTTTCACTTTTCACAGACCACGTGATACTCTACATAGGAAAACCCAAAAAGACTTCACCAAAAGACTCCTAGAACTGATACATGAATTCAGCAAAGCTGCAGGGTACAAAATCAATGTACAGAAATCAGTTACATTTCTGTACACCAATAATGAAGCAACAGAAAAAGAAATAAAGAAACTGATCCCACTTACAATTGCACCAAAAATCATAAAATACCTGGGAATAAACCTAACCAAAGATATAAAAGACTTGTATGCTGAAAACTATAGAAAGCTTATGAAGGAATTTGAAGAAGAGACAAAGAAATGGAAAAAGATTGCCTGCTTATGGATTGGAAGAACAAACATTGTTAAAATGTCGATAGTACACAGAGCAATCTATACATTCAATGCAATGCCAGTCAAAATTGCACCAGCATTCTTCTCAAACCTAGAACAAATGATCTTAAAATTGTTATGGAACCACAAAAGACCCTGAATACCCAAAGTAATATTGAAGAAGAAGACCAAAGCAGGAGGTATCACAATCCCAGACTTTACCCTCTACAACAAACGTGTAATCAAGACAGTATGGTATTGGCACAAAAACAGACACAAAAACCAATGGAATAGAATAGAGAACCCAGAATTGGACCAAAAAATGTATGGCCAACTAATCTTTTACAAGGCAAGAAAGAGCATCCAATGGAAAAAAGACAGTCTCTTTAGCAAATGGTGCTGGGAGAACTGGACAGCAACATGCAAAAGAATGAAACTAGACCACCTTCTTACACCATACACAAAAATAAACTCAAAATGGATGAAAGCCCTGAATGTGAGACAGGAAACCATTAAAACCTTACAGGAAAAAGCAGGGAACAACCTCTTGACCTCAGCTGCAGCAATTTCTTACTTGACACATCTCCAAAGGCAAGGGAATTAAATTACTAGTAAAAATGAACTATTGGGACCTCATCAAGATAAGAAGCTTTTGCACTTGCAAAGGAAACAACCAACAAAACTATAAGGCAACCGACAGAATGGAAAAAGATATTTGCAAATGACATATCGGGTAAAGGGCTAGTATCAAAAATCTATAAAGAACTTACCAAACTTAACACCCCAAAAACAAGAAATCCAGTGAAGAAATGGGCAAAAGACATGAATAGACACTTTTCCAAAGGAGATATCCAAATGGTCAACAGACACATGAAAAGATGCTCAATGTCACTCCTCATCAGGGAAATACAAATCAAAACCACACTCAGATATCACCTCACGCCAGTCAGAGTGGCCAAAATGAACAAATCAGGAGACTATAGATGCTCGAAAGGATGTGGAGAAACGGGAACCCTCTTGCATTGTTGGTGGGAATGCAAACTGGTGCAGCCGCTCTGGAAACCAGTGTGGAGGTTCTTCAAAAAATTAAACATAGATCTACCCTATGGCCCAGCAATAGCACTACTAGGAATTTACCCAAGGGATACAGAGTGCTGATGCATAGGGGCACTTGTACCCCAATGTTTATAGCAGCACTTTCAACAATAACCAAATTATGGAAAGAGCCTAAATGTCCATCAACTGATGAATGGATAAAGATGTGGTTTATATATTCGATGGTTATAAGTTACACCTTCTTTTTCCAATTTACATTTTGTCTTTGAACTTTGCCTCAGTTTTGGGACACAGAGTTTTGGTTTTTTTTTTCTACTGTGGTTTTAGGGGCTAGGATCATACTGAGCAACACATTCCTGCTTCCTAGATAATTAAAAGTATTTCTACCAGAGTTTTTTTTTTCTAATACTTGTAGTTTCATATTGTAAATATATGTGTTTGATTAATGTGCATTTATTTTTTATGTAAGGTTAAAGTACTATTGCAACTATTTTTTTTTCTAGATGACCATCCAGTTTTTTCCCCATGAATAGAAGATTGTAGAAACAACGTTTTTCCTTTTTTTTCCAGACCTGTGACCAGAGCTCCAGCTGATCATTTTATATCATCTTAGAGAAGCCAGAATGTCACTGAACATAGTTTTCTTTAGTATTAGGAGAGATTTTAGAAACAACAACAACAAAAAAACCTGAGTACAAATCCCAGATCTTTTTGTTATTTACTGTATGATTTTGAACAAATTACTTATTCTTTTTGAGTCTTTATTTCTTCATATTTAAGGAAAAAGGAAAAAAAATCCATCTCCTACAGTTGCTAAGAGTATTAAAATGAGATACCATGCTGCCTGATACAACATGAATACAAAGTTCATTAAATGGTGTTTATAATCATTATTATACCGAAATGACATGTCATCTTTTAGGAATTAATATAGTCAAAGGAAAAAATCAATTCAAGAAATATATTTATGACATCTTACCCATATAATCTGGAGTTATACAACCTGCAAAACCCTCGTTTCCCACAGCTGCTGGTAGACCACTTCATACATGTTTTATCAATCAGAGCCCCAAAATATATAGGAGCTGGAATTCCTCCTGCAACATGAGATGAGAAAAGGTCAATTCAAGAAACAAGTTTCAAACATAACTATGTGATATTCCACACTGATACATTTTATATTAAGTAAAAGTTGAAAATTTTAAAGCACTCTTCCATTGTTTTGACCTAAATTTACTCAATAATTGAGACTGTTAGGAATCTCAAAGGCTCAAATCACATATAATAGCATAGATATCTGTTATCTACCTCACCCGCCACACATAGGGAAGAGAAGATGGAACATTAAACGCATGTACACTCTGTTCTTATGATTCCCAAGTAACTTAAGCCTGACTGGTGAAAAGGAGAATGTTGTGAGTAAAACATGAAAGTTATGTTGGTTCGTACATAATTTTTCTTAGGCAAGGAAAGCTGAGGAATGGGAGTAGAATTATAACTTCACAGGGAAAGGTAAATGTTCTCAACTCAATTACTGCAAAGTCAGGGGAGTCTTGTACGCTATTTTTAAGAAAATTAGAAGGTAGGGGCACCTGGGTGGCTCAATTAGTTGAGCGTCCAGCTCTTGATTTCTGCTCAGATCATGATCTCACAATTCAAGCCCTGTGTCAGGCTCCACACAGAGTGTAGAGCCTGCTTGGGATTCTTTCTTTCTCTCCCTCTCTTTCTCTCTCTCTCTCTCTCTCTCTCTCTCTCTCTCTCTCTCTCTCTCTCTGTACCTCCACGGCTCATGCTCAATTTCTCAAAACTAAATAAACAAACAAAAAATTAGAAGGTAAATGGCAACACTAGCTCTTCCTCCGCAGACAAGCACAGGCTCAGCTTCACAGAATTCTAGGCATCTTGGCAGGTTGTCCTTTCTTGGCTTAGAGCTCCCCTTCCACTTTGTTGGTGTCATTAAAGCCCACAATCCTGCATTTTCTCTCCATTGATTGTGCACATTTTTAAAATCTCCTGAAGGAGCATGGGCTGTTCAAGTTAGGGCTGGTGGCTGAATTTTGTTTCTGTTAATGTTCTGATGACAATGATGCCTAGGTGTCTAGTGGTCTGTGCCTAACCCAGGTTTTATTTGTAGTGTACAGTTTTACAGAATGTAAATCTTTTTAGAAATACATATGCTGCCTTATAGAAGAAGTGCCCATCTATTCCTACTGCTATTTTAATAAACTCTGAGATAAACTCCTAGTTCAAAGGACTAGTAATTTGAATAAAATTTTAGGGACATGCCAGTAGAGATCTATATTGCATATGGTGGAACTGAAGTGGCCATGTTTTTACTTTGTTCTTTTTGTATTTTGATGAGTGGCTGACAATTTTTATTTTGTTACATAAAAGTGGTAGTGATTCATATTTCACAAATTTTATTAATTCCATTTACTTTTAATTAATCTCAATTTTCTGAGAGTGAAAAATCAGAGATGACAAAATTCTGGTGTCTGGGCTAAACATATCTGAGGAAAACTGGTACTGAGAAAATGGGTGAAAAATTTGCAGCTTTCCACAAATTACAGCCACCCTTTGAAAAATGAAAAATGCATGCCAATAATTTATTTTCCCCATATAATACCACCAGTCTGACCAAACTGACCAAACTTAATGCATTAAATGTTTTAGGTAACAACCTTGATCTTAAGTCATTACTAGAATTTTAAAACTTCAAATTATCTATTTTTTGATTATCCTTTTCAGTTTAATGATTCTCTATGGAATCCTCACAATTTACACATATTTTGTATTCAAGAAAATTATTTGTGAAAGTTCACTACTCAGGATGCACTTTTTTTCTCCCCATAAAAGCAGTTAGGTTCTATTGCACCATATATTGGACACATCAAAATAATGTGCTCAATTAGGATGGTAAAATTCCTTGCTTTCTGTTTTATGGCATTAGAATAATTTCCTCTAGTCTCAATCTTATTTCAGAATCTAAGGAGGAGTGCTTGCTTCCACATTCTATTTCATCTGCTAGCTTCTATGGCTTAGCTTCTAGGAGTGAGGCATCTCCATCATATGTGGAGGCAGGAAGCTTCTAGGACAGACAGAGCTGTGAGATTAGAGAACAGAAGGAAGGCTGGGTCGAGAACTAAGTGGAATCCTGCAGCACCTCCATCTTCTTCTCTCCATGTGTTTTGTATTTCCTCTTTCTACCTTTAAGGATCTGTGGCCTTCTCAAATATACTTCCTGTACAACTTCTCCAATGCAATTAGCCATAGAGTTATGTTTCTTCCTTTTGCTTGCACGGATCCCAGGGACTGGCCCCTCTCGCTTACTTTTCCTTCTGCCATCAGTGGCTGCCTCCAGGCCATGGTCAGTCTTCTACCCCAATCCCTAGAGGAATGGTGCTCTTTTCCTACTTCCCAGGAATAAGCATATTATGTTAATACATCTTACAAAGGGGCTTGCACAGGAGTTAAGTTAGGAGTTGTTGAGCTAGCAAGGGAAATCTGTGTGGTATAAATGACAAATGACAACAAGGGGAAAAGGGCAATATCCTATATCTTGTACTAATCACCTCATTTGAATATTTAGAAATAGGACTCTAACCTCTGGAGCCTACAGCCCTACTCTTTAACAACATAAAACACTACTTCCTGATCTTTCTTTCGTTCAGAACACTCCTTTAGTCCCAGATGTTCAGTCCTACCATTTAGTTCCCATTTCCTCTCTCATTTTTAACTTCTGATAAAGGTTAGGGTCCCCAGCCTTAGAGAAAAGGGAAAGCAAAAAGTCTGTTCCTGTTGTTTCACACAATCTCAGCCTGACCGGATACCCAGTACTTCCAAGCTGTTTTGGGCATTAACGTCTTTGTGTAGAAGGAAGGCCCTCCACTTTGCCTATGGGAAGTAACATTACTAATTCTAAAAGTAGAGAAACTTGGGGGATCACTTATCTTTGTGTTAAAAAGAGTGTAAAACAAATATGATGACTCTTTGTTCTAGTTAAACCTTGACGTTAACTAGAATGAACAAATTCTCTTTTAAGTTACTTAGTTTTCCTCTCATTTTTTTATTTACAACAAAAATAGAAATTATTTTGAATTGTAACTTCTAAACATTTCTTATAATTGGAAATTAATTATATTCAGTCTGTGAGCTTTGGCATGAAAATTTATATCTTAAATTTTTAATCTCTATATTTAGCATACCTAATGCTCGTATAGTTAGTGAATGGAAACCCACTGCAAGGGATTTCAGCTGAGGTTGAACATTTCTGAAATAAAATAAGGGCAAAGAAACATTAAACATCTCCAAAATACCAAACCAAGTTCAATACTTAAACATTTCTTGGGACTCCTGGGTGGCTCAGTGAGTTAGGCATCTGACTCTTGATTTCAGCTCAGGTCGTGACCCCAGGGTCATGAGATCAAGCCCCGCATCAGGCTCCATGGTGAGCATGGAGCCTGCTTAAGATTCTTCCCCTCCCTCCCTCCCTCTCTCTCTCTGCCCCTATTTACTCTTTCATAAACAAACAAACAAACAAATACTCAGTGGCATTGTTCTTCATGTTCAAATGAAAACCCTCAAGTGAATGGCTGACATTTCAAGTTGTCTTTCAGTTATTTTAAAACGGGAACATATGAGTGATAATAATTATTATTCTCTTATTTTTCAATATATTGAGATTTCAAGACAGTTTAGCATTTTCACAATTGATCCTTTGAAATCCTATCAGTTTGTGATTGAAACAGACTATTATGCCTACAAAGAAACAGATCTCCTGTGACCCATTCAGTTGACACAGTTCACGTGATACAGCAGATGCTTTTATTGAGGTCTTGGTGTGAGGAGAAGAACTCTTTTACCATCTTATTTCTGCCGTTTCTGCTAAAAAGATACCTGTGTATTCTAGTGTCTAATGTATGTAAATGGCATTTTAAAGGGAACAAGCACATTTGTATCCTCTCTTTTAGAAATTAACTCACTCTTCCATTTAGAAATTTCTTTCCACCATTCCATTTTTCTGTGTCCAATGAGATGATGACACTACCATACCTGTGATAGCCTAATACATTTCAAGTGAAATGAATTATCCAGCAGTAATGGCAGGATAGGGAGGAGATGACTGTTTCTATGGAACATTTCTATGGAAATACTTGATTAACTAATACAAAGGTGTTTTTTTTTAATCTGAACTGTTTGGATGACTGTATTTGTTCATAGAGATAAGCAGACTTAGTCATTCAACAGATGTCTAAGTGTCTCCTATGACATTCCATGCTAGTTCTTATTCTTGAATAAGGAGATAATGGTGGTTCATATTGAATAAGTGACTTGGAGAAATCATGTAACCTCTCTTAGTATCAGTTTCCATATTCCTGAGTCCCTGGGTTCTTACATGGTTTAGTTCATTCTTTAATCACACCCAGTCTCTTGTTCTTACAGCACTCAAACTCTTCCATTATATCCCTTGTTACCAGGAAAATCTTTAGATCATATGTTCTTAGGAAATTTTTCACTTTCTTGTTCTAACAAAGCCTGGCTTCCCCCTGATGGTTCTCTTTCAATGCAACTCTTTCAAGTGGGGGCTGTTTTTCTCCCACAGCCTGCAGTCTCACTGGGCCTCAAGAATAGATGTCCTTCTTGCCTTTTCCCTTCCTTGTTTTTTTACTACCTGCAGACCCTAGTGCCTCCTCTGAAAGACCTTTAACTTCCCTCAAGTATTGTGCCATTCTAATATATCATTCTCTAACTTACTGGCTGAAATATCTATGGACTAGCACAACACTCCCCGCCCCCGCATCATTCCTTGGCAATTTTAGTACTAGGCTGTGATTTTTTCCCCAAAACTATATCTGCCACTCTTCCTAGTTATTTTAATAATCCATGTAAACCATCCTCTCAAAGCTCTGGCCTACATGTTTCTTGACCTCTTCACCCATTTGGGGTTATCTCACCCACTGCATGGTCATGCCAATCAGTACATACTTCCCTAATTATCAGCTTTGAGCTCCCTTCTTCATAACACCTCTTAACTTCACTGTATCCACTAAACCAACTCCAACAAAGTTCAGATCCACAGGGCTCTTCAGGACCTTGCCACCCTCCACCTTGTCCCCACCCATCTCCATTTTCACCGCCTAATTTCTTACCTACCATGTTCTCTCATTATCATCCTTCCTTTCATATACCTTAAACTTTCATGTCCCTCTCACCCATTATTGTCCCAGGCAAGCAAAAATGCTTTCATCCAACCCCTACCTTTTTCATTCGACCCCTCCAGAGCTGTGCTGAGTTGAGGAAATCATTCAAACATTCTGACTAAGCTCATTTTAAATTCATAAGTACAACCCCCCAGGGCCTCTGGTACAATCCTACTGTATTTTACTAGCCCACTTTCCCAGTTTATTCTCCCAACCTTAAAGATTACTAGTTCCCACTTTCTGATCTCATTTCAAGCTACTTCTTTTTCCTCCTCTCTCTTAGTTGATTACCTTGCATTTTATTTAGCAGAAAAAGTAGAAGCAATCAGAACAGACTTTCAATACCCTTGTATGAGTAAAGCTAAACATGTAACTCTTTTTTTTTTTTACTCACATATAAGACATTCCTTTCTGTTATAGAATAAACTCCATGCACTTGTTCATATCCCCTTTCACCTTCCCCTGTCATGTTCTCTTTCTTTCCTGTACCATCAATTTCCTTAAACTCTACTGGATAATTCTCATCAGTACACAAGCATGCTATAATATCTAACATAAACAGAAATCTTGACACCACACCCTTGCTAGCTTACCACATTTCTTCTCTGCTTCTTTATATAACATTACTAATATGAAGGATTTTCCCTGAGTATTTGCACTTCCCCTTCTTGCATTTCCTCTTAGTTCTTTGCAAAACAGCCCTTCTTTCCTCCCATCTTTATGCATTACTTTTGTTAAATCTAGTGACAAGTACATAATGAAATCCAAGAATTACTTCCTAATCTTTAACTGCCATGACACACCTTCTTGGTTTCTCTCCAACCTCATGGAATCTCTTTCCTAGTTTCCTTAATGGATTCTCCTCCTATTCTTGGTTTGAGATTAGAGTGCCTGGGTCTTGGTTCTAGAATCTTATTTCTATCTGTATTCAATCTTTAGAAGGTCTCAACATTACCAAGATTGTAAATAATATCTGTGTGTTATTCATTCCAAATTTAATGTCTCCAGCTCCAATATTTCATCAATAGGCATCTCAGACTTACAGGGATAGAACAAATTCTTGCTTATCCACTATCTTCAACTACCCTTCCTTAGTCTGCCTCAGTTTGTTGAAAGTACCACCATCTTCTCAGAGCTGAGCCAGAACCTTGAGATCATCCTTAAATTTTTCTTCTTACATGCCACATTCAATCCATCAGCAAATACTATTGACTTGGTTTTAAAAACAGATAAAAGACAAACTGATATCACTTTCTAATTCCTTTACCATCACTATCCTCAATCAAATTCCCATCCTGTGAAGAACTATCAAAGCCTTCCATTCTCCCTGATTCCATCCTTGAGTCCCAAAAACTTGATCTCCACACAACAGCCAGAGTCATCTTACAATTGGATAAGTCAGGTGTATAATTTTAATGCCTAATGGCTCTGCTGGCTTCTTAATACAATTAGAATAAACTCAAAAGTTGTTACTGTGACCCACAGGGTATGTTTTATCTGGACCATGCTCTTCACTTGTACCCAGATCAGCATAGCTTATACCCTCATTTTTTATTGTGCTCTTTTATCAAGTGAATTCCAATGCACAATATTTGAATTATTATCATTTATTTGCCCCACTTCTATATTCTTAGTCTGAGTTATTTTTCTTCCTAGTGCTTAATACTTCTATTTTACATATTTACTTGCTTATTTATTGTTTCTTCTTTTATACCCATCCAGTCTTTCACCCTCACTGGAAGCTAGTAAAAGAGGAGCCTTTATCACTTATGTTCATAGTTCTGTCTCAGCACCTAGAATTGTGTCTGACACACAAAATGAATATAATGAATGAGTGAATATAATCATTCCTGCTTAGTCTAGTTTTAATAATAGCTTTATGATGTAAGCATTGGAAAATCATTAATAGACTGAAGTTCATATTTGTATTCTACAGTCTGCTTCACAAAAGTTTTCTTTCATTAAAATTAAAGGCTGGTGAGAGATCAGTAAATGTTTTTGATGGTAATGTTTATCTTAACCACTTAATAAGGTAAAACATAAATGTCATCAATGATGAAACAGTGTTCTCTAAAACCCTCTATTCACTCTGCAAAGATTTTAAATTAAAAAGCTAAGACTTAGGGGAACCTGGGTGGCTCAGTCGGTTAAATGTCCGACTTCAGCTCAGGTCATGATCTCATGGTTCATGGGTTAGAGCCCCGCATCAGGCTCTGTGCTGACAGCTCAGCACCTGGATCCTGCTTCAGATTCTGTGTCTTCCTCTCTCTCTGCCCCTCCCCCTGCTCTCTCTCTCTCTGAAAAATAAACATTTAAAAAAATTAAAAAATAAAGCACTAAAACATTTTTTTTAAAGCTAAGACTTAGATAAAGCTAATGCAGAATTTTGAGGGAGTTTTTTTTCTGATAATTAATGTGTAATTTGGCAAATATGGAAGAGTTCTGTTTTTGAATAGACATTTTATATTAAGGTGGAGACATAGCTGTAGAATAAATTAGCATAAATAATTTAACAAGATTTGGGGTAAGAATAAAATTTAAACAATTATAGATTCTGTCTACTCATGTATATTCATTTTAACACAACTTATCACATTTGTTTTCTTTCCCTTCCATGTCATGTTGTTGGCTGACAGTGAACTTGTGGTTAACTACCTAGGTCCTAAAAGTATAATTTGGATGTTAACCCAGGTTACCATATTTACACCTGTATATTTTTGAGATATGCATGCAAGTTTTAATATGTTTTCAGTTTTAGGTAACTGAACAATTAATTTAATCAACATGGTCTGTGTGATCTTCTCCCTTCCTAACTCTCCAATCTTATCTTATGTCATAGCCCTCTCACTCAGTATGTTCCAACCAACTCAAACACTCCAGTTCTTTCTGGTCTTGAAGAATTGGCACTGATGCTCTTTTTCTATAAAGTTCTTCATTTGACTAATATTAACCTATTCTTTAGACTTTAGGATTCAATGTTGCTTTTTTTGAGAAGTCTCTGAGTCCTCTTCTCACTGCTCCTCGCTTCAATCCTCAATTAGGTTTTCCTCTTTATTTTCTTTAATGTTGTTCTTTTTCCTTACTAGTACTAATGACAGTTTCTAATTATGTATTTATTTTTAAACTTATTTTTCTTACATCATTATTTCCTGTAATATTCTAATGTGTATCTGTTTTATTCACCATGGAATATTCTTCAAGCATGGTGTAAGTATTAGTCTAATGAGTGAAAAAAGGAATGAATTCTGCTCATATATTTTTTTCTTATCTATGAGGGTAATTGAGAGACCAAGTCAAAAGCAATTTTGAGGGTATATGAAAACTTTAGAATATTGTAGATGGTTTACATTACACAGTCTGGCTCCCAAATGTTTTCTTTCAATTAAATCAATGGTTGATTCACTCTGACAGGCTTATCCTGGTGTAAGGCATCTCAAAATTAGAAGTTCTTTTAGAATCACAACATGGGTTTTTTTTTCAGAATTGAAGTGATTTTCAGTCACTCCATGTCACAAAATTCTTCATAAGAGGAGAAAATATGAAATCTTTTTATCATTCATTATGGCATTGGAGTATCACAATAATCCTAAGAAAATGCATTCTTAGAAAATTAAAATGTAACAAAATATAAATTCATTTTCCTAATATATTATGGAAAATATGTACATTATTAGGTGTGTTTATTGTCTAAATATACATTAAAGTGCTTTTAAAAAGTCATACTTACTTAAAAACCAGCATGATAGTTGGGGTGCTTCCCAATGAAGAGAAAAAATAGTTCAAGACTTGCACCAGTACATAAATATAAAATTTTTTTGTACAATGATTGTCTCTTGGGCATTCACCCAAATTCACTGAATTATTTTTGTTCTGGACACCAGTTACTTCCACACAACTACAGTTATAAAACACCTAAAAAATAGTTGTTGAGATATTACAGAATATATTTGTAAATTATGACTGGGTTTTAAATCATTTAATTATAGCTAAAGAAGTCTCACCCATCAAGCTAAAATGTTTAGTTTTTAAAACATACAGTTGTTTAATAGATGAAAGGTAAAATTGTTTCCTCTATTACTCTAGAAAAAAAGCAATTCACTATTAACATTTAACTCATTCCTAATTTAAAAACTAGAAAAGAATAGAAAAATTAATGTTTGAAACTCTGCAAATAATTTCTCATTAATATAAATTCTTTTAAATAATTTTCTCCCAGTCACTTTTACTTTCTATAAAACATCTAGTTACTCTCCTTAACAATCCTACTAAGTGTCAGAAATATCTTCTGGGGAGAGGCTACTCAGAGAATCCAGAAAATATAGTTTTGTGGGGGGGCAAAGCCTGGAGCTACCCATTAGAATTGGGGCAGAATCTAGGGGAATAGGAACTATGCAGGCATACTGGAACTACTTTGTACAGCAAACACAACATCCAAGAACATAATGACAGATTAGAGGATAGATGATGTTATCACCGGGGAGGTTCAACACAACAGAATACCCTAATGAATAGAGCACAGGAGAAGAAATCTTAGGAACAAATGATTTTAGAGATTTGATTTGGCAGGCAGTTTATTTATATAGGTGGCTTAAATAAATCCTGTTTTAAGGCTAGGCTAAAAAAAAGCAATTCACTTAAGCTTAAACTTCTTAGTACTCTAGACTATTTATTGAAGAAGGAATTGGAAGAGAATTTGAATCCGTACTTATCTGATGATCAAACTTTACTTTTTCACTAGGAATAATATGGAGGAATCCTTTATGTATCAAGCCTATTGACCAATATAACCAAACTCAGGTACAAAGGACGTTATTTTGAGTAATTAGGAAGGGATGATTTCTTACTAAGGATTTGGTAAAAGAACTCCCCAGTAATCCCCAAATGTTATAGTCATGCCAGCATTAAGAAAATGTCTCCACAGTACACAGAGTTCTCTTTAGGATTCTAACATCATGTCTCTTCCAGGCCTTCACTAAGGGGCCAAGTGGGACCATGGATTAAACAGGGCATTCTCAGTGAAAAGCACTAGAGCCATGAATATAAAATAGGGGTTTTTAAGTATAGTCCTTGGATGTTAATTTATGGCCTGGCCTCAAAGACTCTGGGTGCTTTATTCTTCAAATTCTCAGTACCCTTCAATAATACAATTAGTAGGGTTATGGACAAGGAAAAGATGGAAAAAGTTTGAAAATCAAAGACAGAAATGTGTGGAAGAGGGCAATGATTGATCATAAGCTGATTATATTGCTAATGTTGGTGATAAGAAAATGGCTCCCAACTTTGCGAGTACTCAGTAGATTGTAAGTAGAATACCTGATCCCCAACTACTGGAAATTAACCCAGAGAATTAGGGAGAACCCATAGTTTGCATGGAAGGGAATATTTTAAGTGAAGAAGGATATGGTATTTCTATGGAAGTGGTCTGGAATAGGTAGGCAAATGACTAAGTTATACTGGATAGAAGTGCTGCCCTTGGAGATATGAAAATTGGAAGCCAAGAATTGGATAGTCAAGTGAGCATGAAGCCTTGATTAATTTTTTGGAAAGTCAAAAGGGTGGTGAGCCTAAAGGCAATTTTGTATATAGATTGTTGTACTGGAAAGGCAGAAAGTACTGACAAATTGTTGGGTCAGGACTTTCCCCTAACTTCTGAAGGGTAGAGGATAAAGTAACCCTAATTGAATCTAATTAGTCAAATGAAGTGCTTCCTAGAGATCTTAAATGCATTTAAATTCCAGACAGTCATATTCTCATAAATTCAAGGGGGAAAGTAGAAATAATCTCAATGAGAATTCATGCAACAGAAAAACCCATTTGTGTTTCAAACAGGATTTTATTGGAGGTTAAACACAACCCCACAACTATCACAATGACAGACAATACTGGGAGTCTTTTTCTTTTATCTTTTTACTGGAGACTTCACTTTCAGAAAGATTTGATAAGTAATAGGTAAACAAAATATGTGATTTTGATCAAGGAGAGAAGAGAAAGTAAAAACAAATACTCACTATAGACTTTTTATTGCCACTTGAAGATTTGCAACCTGCTAGACAAGGTGACATGTAAGTTACTCCATTGGCTCCACAGACAGGTTCCCAGTGACTTTCATCACAATTGCAGTCTGAGTTGCAATAAGAAAGTGGTACATTTATGTGAGATGCCACTGGATTATTTCTGGAAATATAAGGTAGACATATATCAAAAAGAGAGCGAGAGAGAAAGAAGAAGGAGAAATAGGAGAAGGAGGGAAGAGAGGAGAGAAGAGAAAGGAAGGGTAGAGTAGGAAAGGGAAGCAAAGGGAAGGGAGGAAGAGAGGAGGGCACAAGGGGAGAGGGAGAAGGATGAGGAGGGCAGGGAAGGAGAAAGCAGAGGAGGGCAGAAGAGAAACAAGGAAAACAGTTGGGCTTTAACCAGAGAAATTTGGTGAATGATGATGCAAAAATGGCATTTTTAATACTGCTTATTAACTTAACACATACCCCCATCTTCACCCAGACATAATTTATGACCTAGAAAAAGTAAAACGTAAAGAAAAAAAAAGATCAATAAGACTTAGATAGGAGATCTTTGTGATCCTACCAAGAAATTATTCATTAAACAAGTCACTTCATTTTTCTGAGACTCAGTTTCTCTTCAGTAAGGCGATAAACTAAAGTTCTCCCCAGCTTACTATAAAGTCCCATGAATCTGTTAGTGTTACTTAGTTTGAATTTTAAAATCTATATTTCAACTACATAAGAAAATAATTCAATATGGTCAAAGCAGAACTCCTAAGGATCAATTTTTAAAAATCAAAAATAAAATCACTCAAAAAAGACAAGAAAAACTCCATATAATTTTTAAATGCAATGACAACATGCTTTAAAATGATGGACTATAAAACATGGTTGTATTTATAAGATATAATTTCATAACATGGCTAAAATTATAAAATGGATTATTTGTATAATTTAATTTTCTGCTTATAGATTTTTAAAATTATGCTTTTGGTTTTGATAAAAATCTTGATAACATTTGAGAATTGATGAATTATCTTTGAATAAGATACTTGTGACTACTCTTCCTAAAACAGTTTTGCCATTTGTAAGTCAGAGATAATAACATCAATCGCATAGGGACTTTTTGGAAAAAAAAAATTAATAAGGAAGTTCTCAAGTTTTTATTCTCAGTAGCCCTTCATAGTATTGAGGACCCCAAAGGTTTTTTGTTCAAGTGGGTTATATGTATTGGTATTGGTATATATAGACTCTAATTAGAAATTAATACTACAAATGTTTAATACATGAGAATACACAAGCACACATCATTAGCCACCAGACTGATGTTATCTTAGAAAGATAACATCACTTTTCTTGTAGCCTTAGAAAATATCACTTTACACTCATGAGAAAATGAGAATAAGAAAGACAAATACCATTCTGGTATTATTATAAAAATAGTTTAGAATCTGCTGAGACTTCAATAAGGTCTCAGGGACTCCTATTGACCCTCAGGCCACATTCAAAGAAACTCTGAACTTATTTATATTTTAAAAAGTTAGTTCTGTTACTAGCACTTCATAAATGTTGAATACATCTATTCTATTATTTACTATGATTAAACTATGATTTTCATGAAGGCAGCGATGTATCCTATAAATCTTCTTGATCTTTAAGGAGGCACTCAGTAAAATTACTGAAGGAAAATAATCCCACACAATTCTAGCTGCTTTCTTTTGAATAGATAGCACAGTTAGTATACATGCTTTTAGGAAACTGGCTTTAGGCTAACGCATATCTGACAACTTGGGAGCCCTTAGAACTACTGATGTGATATAGCATCAGTCTGGAGTCATTGTGTGACTTCAAATAAGTTATGGTTCCTCTGGGTCTCAACTAATAAATTAAGAGGATTTAAGAGGTTTGAGCTTCATGATCTCTAAGGCTCTTTTTTTAAAATATTTTTTAAGTGTTTATTTATTTTGAGAGACAGAGTGGTGGGGGTGGGCAGAGAGAGAGGGACACACAGAATCCAAACCAGGGTCCAGGCTACGAGCTGTCAGCACAGAGCCCGATGCAGGGCTCAAACCCACAAAGCATGGGATCACAACCTGGGCTGAAGTCGGACGCTTAACCGACTGAGCCTCCCAGGTGCCCCTCTAAGGTTCTTTTACCTCAAAAGTTCAATGTTCTAGAATGTATTATGATGAGTGAAATACATCAGCCACAGAAAGACAAATATCGTATGATTTCACTCATGTGAAGTTTAAGAAGCAAAACAGTTTAGCATAGGGGAAGGGAAGGGAAAATAAGATACAAACAGAAAGGGAGGCAAACCACAAGAGACTTTTAAATACAGAGAACAAACTGAGGGTTGCTGGAGGGGGTGTTGGGTAGGAGGATGGGCTAAATGGGTGAATAGGCATTAGGGGTTCCAACTTACTCTGACGAGCATTGGGTGCTACATGTAAGTGATAAATCACTAAATTCTACTCCTGAAACCATTATTATACTATATGTTAACTAGCTTGGAATAAAAAAAATTCAATGTTCTAAGTACTCTGTATTTACCGGAGTGGGTAATGCTGGGTGGATAGGAGTAATTACCAACAGTCAGGACTGGGAGGAACCAGAGAGATAATTCAAGACCAGGTTGACAAGTATCTAAGAATAGGATGGTGTTTAGGTAAGCAGTTGTGGGGAAATTTGACAAGTTCAAACTGACACCTCATGAGATCGAGACTTTAGAAGCTCAGAGCCAGCACTACGTAGCACAGTTATGCAAGCATAATCCAAAGATCTTTCCTTGTTGTCTGAATGTGAACCTTTCCAAGCTTAAATTCATGGCTATATTCTGGAGATTATAAGAAATCTACACCAGAATCCTGCCCCTAATTTGGGGTAGAGACTGGCGTACTGGGAATACTTCAGATAATACTACAAAGTAAAGGTTTTCCCAGGTCTAATATACAATCATATATAGGATATTTATTAATTCTACTGCTAATAAAGATAATATCATAAGAAACAGTATTAGCTTGCAGAAAAGGAGAATTCAATACAATGTAAGGAAGTAGACTTAAGTAGAAAGTCTACGACTTAAGTAGAAAGCCGATAGCCCTGCATGGAGGTAGGAGACCCAGTGTACCACATGGGAGAAACAAAAATAACTTCTTGATGCCAGTGCTGGGAATTTGGGTCCCCCTATAGCAAAAGTCGGGGACTGAGAATGTTTGAATATCTGAACAGATGGTTTCTATGAGGGAGTTTCTTCTTCTGGAAAACAGCAACAAAATATCACCTGCCTACGAGACTTGTATTCTACCATCTAAATCCTTTACACCTCCTCAAAATGAAGAGTTCCAATCCTTAAAAACTCATTCTAAATTTGTCTATCACTTTAAAATAAAATAGATAGTTGTTAAACATTACAGTTAACTGTAGATAAGAATTTTTCAGTCACTTTTGGAAAATGTTATTTATATTCCTCTTATAATGCATCCAAAATTGTAGTGGTTAAGACTAAAAGTTTTGGAGTCAAAACTCCCCAATTTAAGTCAGAATCTTAACATTGCTAGTCTTGTAATATGTGTATTTCTCTACACCCTGCTTTCCCTATCTATAAAATGAGGGTAAAAGTACCTGTCAGTCATTATAAACAAGCCCAAAAGATAACTATTATTATTACAACTTATGTAGTTTTTCTTTTAGGAAGGAATAAAAGGAGAACTTTTTGAGATTTTAGGAAGTGGAGGTTTTAAGAATTTGTAAATTGAAATTTCAATTAAAAAAAGTTTATCTGGGGCGCCTGGGTGGCGCAGTCGGTTAAGCGTCCGACTTCAGCGAGGTCACGATCTCGCGGTCCGTGAGTTTGAGCCCCGCGTCAGGCTCTGGGCTGATGGCTCAGAGCCTGGAGCCTGCTTCCGATTCTGTGTCTCCCTCTATCTCTGGCCCTCCCCCGTTCATGCTCTGTCTCTCTCTGTCCCAAAAATAAATAAATGTTGAAAAAAATTTTAAAAAAAAGTTTATCTAAGATTGTTATCTTCCCTGTTTTACTTATAGTCTTTTACATTGTATAATTTATACATTGTGCAGTTAATATATTGACATATACAAACCCATCATAGGTCAATGTTAGGCCAGCAACTGATTTGCTTTCACAAATTACTGCAAAGTTGAATTGTTGAAATATGAGGGCCAATGCACTGGTATAAAATGATAATTTGGCAATTCCAAGCAAGCTAAGTTTGAATTTTTTAATGATATATCCTCCTGTAAATATTCCAGTTGCAACAGTTGGTAAGGTTATGGTTCCTAGAAATAAGAGAAAAAAATTGTTGTTATATAAATATGGTTATTCCGAAATGTGTTATAATATGAAACACAGAGTACATCAACCAAATGTATCCCATCTTACGACTTAAGTAGAAAGCCAATAGCCCTGCATGGAGGTAGGAGACCCAGTGTAGCACATGGGAGAAACAAAAATAACTTCTTGATGCCAGTGCTGGGAATTTGGGTCCCCCTATAGCAAAAGTCGGGGACTGAGAATGTTTGAATATCTGAACAGATGGTTTCTATGAGGGAGTTTCTTCTGGAAAACAGCAACAAAATATCACCTGTCTATGAGACTTGCATTCTACCATCTAAATCCTTTACACCTCCTCAAAATGAAGAGTTCCAATCCTTAAAAACTCATTCTAAATTTGTCTATCACTTTAAAATTAAATACTAGAATTAATATCTCTTCTTTATTCATCCCAACACACATATACCCTAAAATGATAAATAGGCCTAAATATGGTATTAAAAATGACCCCTATTATAACTTTTCCATGTCATTGTCCTGCAAGAGTTATTAAAAGTAAAGATCCCTCTAACAACAACAACAACAAACAACAACAAACAACAACAACAACAACATAATTCAGGCTGGGAACCTTACTGGGAGTCAAACTCAACTTTTACCACTTAAACTTTTACCTTAAGTTCAATAAAAGTATTGAACATAATTATCATTTTCTTGTTTACTTAAGACCTACTCACATGCCACTTGAGACGTTCAGTTTAATTTATCAAATATTTACTGAGTTTCTACAATGTGCTGAGTACTGTACTAGGTAATGTACTGCTCTTAAAAATCTCATATTGGGGCACGTGGGTGGTTCAGTCAGTTGAGGTCTGACTCTTGATTTCAGCTCAGGTCATGACCCCAAGGTCGAGGGATTGAGCCCTGTGTTGGGCTCTGCACTGAGCATGAAGACTGCTTAGGATTCTCTTTCTCCCTCTCTCTCTGCTCCTCTCCCCAACTCATGCTCTCTCTCTCTCTTTCCAAAAATAAATAAATAAATAAAATAATAGTAATCTCATTTTATACTGGTGGTGAGGGAAGAATTATATAAGAAAACCTTTTCTTCAAAAGCAAGTCTCAATATGTCACTAGAAACAGATATTATAGCAAAATAACTCATAAAATATGATACTTGTTTGAGTTATGTAGACATCAGTGATGTGTTTGTTTTCTCTTTCCTATTTTTTGTAGGTAGCTGAGTTCTGATTTAAAGTCAACGAATTATGAAATTATGATTACATTACAAAAGGATTTGTCTCAGGATCTCAACACTAAACTATAAAATTCAATTATACAGATACTATATCTAAATAGTCCATTCACGTGCAACTTTTCTTCTAGGAATTCATCTTCTCAAAAATAGCATGATATGTGACTTCAAATGCAGAACAATGATGACACCATGAGACAGACAAATTCAACAAGATTTGCAAAAAAATAATTAGAAGTTATACTTACTAAAATATAAAATTGCCTTCACAACGAAATGTCACTTGAAACTCAATTACTAGGTAGTATATAGCTTATCAAACAAACATAAATAACGTGTCTTACCAAGAAAAACGTTAGCCTCAGATGCTGACTGACCATACTGTTGCTCTATGTATTTGAAGACATAAGTAATAGCACCAATATGGCTGCTGGACAGTAGCAATGATGAAAACAGTAATATAACATATAGGGGATTGGTAAGGATGCTTTTCAAGGACTGGAAAAAATCTATAAAATTATAAAGATAAGATATTACAATGCAGCTTAAGTATACATTAATATCTTAATTTTATAAATATAAAAGTTATATAAGATTGAAAATTACTTAAATATATAACATAGAAAATCAGAGTACCCTACAATTCTACTGTCAACAGTTTTTATATTTTCCTTCATTTTTCCATATGTTCATTAATATCTATTCAATTAGTTTATTTTACCCCAAAGTGAAATCATACATACATGCTGTTTTGCAACCTGCTCAGTTCACTTCATATTTGGTTATTCTTAGCACTCTACCATACAACTGCATGTATCATTAATTAATTTATTCATTCATTCAACAAATATTTGGTTTTCAACTGGGTCCCAGGCAATATGCTAGGTGCTCAAGAAACAAAAGTGAATAGACATGCAATGTCTCTTATTTGTTAGCACTTAGTATTAATTTTTATGTTAATAATACAATTATTAAGTAGAATTTTACTTTTAAGTAGAAAGTTCACAGAAATGAGAAGACCAAAGTTAAAAAATTATAAAGTTCTATTTAATGCAGGACTCAGATCTGTTTCTTGGTATGCAACTTTTCTGCTTTAAAATACTATATAGTATTATAAATCACCTTTCTTGTGGTACAAGGAGAAGAGAATAATGATGTTGTGTCTCAGGTGACATTATTACAATAATAGTAGAACAATCTGTGCCTACAAACAAGTGTGTGAAAAATTCATAACTTCTGTCCATGGCATGAATTTTGTAGTCTGGGTCTATAATTAGAGGGGTGACTAATTGTAACGGATGTTAAAAGTGGAAGGACTTTCTTAGAAATAATTGTAGTAAGTGTTAGAGTCTAGCAAGACAGGACCATGTATGGTTATCTAGAGATGGATGACGTGGACCTTGAAACATCTCGTTCTATACGTCTCTAAAAGTTTCCATCAAACAGAGTCAGAACTATGCTTTTTGCCCAGTGGCAACTAAGAAATAGTTTCGTCTACTTTCATTTGAAATTAACAATTCCAAATTGACTATAAATGTGAAATACTTACCAGTTATATTTTCACTAATATTTTGCCCATGGTTGGTCACATTAGCTATTTGACTCCTTGTCTCATTTGTTTTGGGGAAATGCGAAGATCCTAAATCTGTACTTTCTTTCTGTGGTTTATCCAGATTTTGGGGCAGGAAAAAGAATGGAATGGAGGATATAATGGATAATAGTCCAGCCACAAGGAAACCAAGCCACCAAGCACCAACCCAACGAGAGTCCTTAGGAGTAATTCTGATACTGCCTAGAATAAAGAATTATAAGTAGCCAGTCAAAAAAATCATTTTGAAATGCAATAAATTCTGAGCAATAATAATGACTGCTGCCCTTCATAGATACAGAAATTAAACTCTATTACATCAATTCTGAGACACTATTTTTTTAATTTTGTTCACATTTCATCACACAAATAGTCAGTAAAGAACTACTGAAAAAGTGGATTCAGTATTTGGAAGGATGATGTCCTGTACTTGAAAAGTATTATTATGTTACCTTGTTCTTATTATACTTACTGAGATCTACATATCCAATATCCACGTACATTTTAGCAAACAGAGATCCCTGTATAAAGCCAATGATTGGACCAATCATTGATATTGCATGCAAAGTACCTAAAAATATTATAAAACAATTTTATCAGATGCCAATAATAAAATTATACAAGTCTCCAAAGAATTTTTTAGTAAGTAAAAAATGAATTTAGGAACACTATTATTTCAAGGGTGGACCCAGGGAAAGTAATCATAAAATCTAATATTTTCTGTACATTACCTAAATAAAAAGAAGAATGTCCTGTTTCAGCAAAATCATCAATATAAGAAATCCCCAAGGGTACTATGGGGGTTTCCCCAATTCCACGGAGCATATTACCCAGTAGTACATATATCCATAGATATGATCCAGATTCCTTTTCACAACCTATGCAGACAAGAGTGTTTTATTTTAAATATTAATTTTAGCATTTATATAAGAAACTCAACTGCTTTAATCCCTTAATTATTCCATTTAAGATTTTTTTTTATTTTTTCGAATTATAAGACTGATTCATAGTTACTTTACAAAATTTGACAATATAGGAAAGCAAAAAGTACACAAGTAAAAACTAAGTTATCTATAATCCCACCACATGCAGAGAGCTACTTCTCATGTTTGCATGTATCTTCCACATTTTCAGTTCACATAAAAATATGCATAATATTTATGTACATTATATTTTTAAATGTCCAGATCATATTATAATCTCCTTTTACACTTAACACCATGTTATGTCAATTTCCCCATATTTTTAAGATTTCTTTTATATCAGGGTTTAATGACTGCATGGTGGTGTGCTGAGTAAGTTTTGCAACTTAATTAATTAATTAATCCCTTACTTTTTACTCACAAAATATTTTGAAGTTTTCATTCTGTTAAACAGGTATGCCGTAGCTAGAACTGTAAATAAATCCGGTCACATTCCAGATTATTTCTTTAAGATAACTCAGTAAAAGTAGAATTGCTGATTTAAGCATGTATGTTCTTTACTATATTGAAAATTAACTTTCAAAAATCTAGAAATTTATATACTCCCAGCAATACATAAATGTTTTTCCCTCTATATCATTTCTTTTTATTTTTAATAAAAACAGGTAGAAAAATATTTTTTTGAAATGTTTTCCTAATAAGTAGAAACACCCAATAGGCAAAAAAAATTATAACTATAATTTACAATTTGTGTCTTAATAGGTAAAAATAATCTTTAATTGGTGTAATAATTGTGTTTCTCCTAAGGAGTAAAGTTGCATTTTTACCATATTTATACCACTTTCCTAATTTAAATGTATATATTCTTTGCCAATTTCCTACTGAAATATTCTTTTCTTAAAATTTTTTAATGTTTTTTATTTTTGAGTGAGAGAAAGAGACAGAGACAGAGCATGAGAGGCAGAGGGGCAGAAAGAGAAGGAGACACAGAATCCGAAGCAGGCTCCAAGCTCTGAGCTGTCAGCACAGAGCCCGACATAGGGCTCGAACTCACAGACTGCAAGATCACGACCTGAGCCGAAGTCAGAGGCCCAACTGTCACCCACATGCCCCAAAATATTCTTCTTTTCTTATTACTTCTAAAAGCTTCTTATATATAACATATATTAACATGGTTTTGTCATATATACATAATAATGCAAATACTTTTCCTATTTTTAACCAATTTTGCTAATACATCTCATAATAATTTTCACAGATATAATTAAATTGACCAGTTATAGAATTAGTGACATTATCAATTCTTACCTTTTTCTACTATCTTAGGTGATGTACTATTGAGTAACAAATTTTCACTAATTGAACAGGTTGAAAAGCTTGTTGTTAAATTTTCTGATGGATTGACAAGACTTTCTTTAGAATACCTGTAACTGTAAGAATGTCACCAGATTTAAAGCTTTGCTTATCTACTGAATAGTTTCACTTTCACAGAAATACAGATAAATTTTCCCACTTTATTTGCACTGTTTTTTTTTTTTTTTTCTCTAAGTTATCAGAATCCCTTTTGTGAATTTCCCAGCTTGTATTTTAGGGGAAGAAATGGGTACAAATGAATGGGAATGCCCACTAAGAAATATTATTCAATACTCCCCAGGAAAGGAGGATTATCATTCTAGGAGTGCTTGTATTCTGTTCAAGAGGTACAATATCTTGGTTTCATGCTTTGTTAAAAAACGAAACAAAAAAATCCCCTGCTAACTATACCTATCCACCCATTTGAATTATCCTCAAGTGGTCCCAATCTAAACCTCCTGATAAACTTTCTGATAACATTTAATAAACTTTAGTGTTTTACAAGTCAATCTATAATGCATACCAGTTCATCTATATATTTTATCAATACCTGTCTGATCTTCTGTCACAGATATTCATACCCCCATCTGCCCCCCACACACTCAAATGTCTGACTACAAAACTTAGTTTTAAAAAATTCTAGTCTATTTCAATTGAGTGAGGAAGAACTTAATAAGAACAACAGAGATGGAGCTAGCATAGGGACAGTGTTGATCCAAAAATACTGAGGTGTCCTGTGAGCTCCAAGGGCAGCCTACTGCAGGCCGGGCTTTATGCTCAGCTCCAGGGAACTAGAAATAAAACACACAGCTTTTGTACCAAGGGCATTTTATTCTCTATTAGATAAACATATACAATAAAAGACATGATAATTTTAATATAATAGGTCCTGAGTTGTCATAAAGGAAAAGGGGATGATCAGCTTTCCTCTGAGGTGGGGAAGGTGGTAAACTAAAGAAGAATTCACAATGAAGAGGACATGCAAGATAAACCTTAAAAAAGGATAGGAGCTCAACAGTTAGACAAAGAAGGAAGATTATGCAAGGCTATAGAAACACCATGCACAAAGATATAACATTATCATGCATGGCACATAGGGAAACACCACAAGCCTTGAGTATGATTCTCCACTCTGGGGAGCAGTGTAAGATGAAGCTAGAAAGATAGTCAGGTTATATGTAAATGAGTTTGGATATTAATCCATAGGCAAGAGGCATTCAACATTTTCAACTATGACCAACAGTAAGAAACACATTTTGCATCACAACAACATATACATATGTGTGCGTGCACACACATACACACAAATATATATATATATATATATATATATATATATATATATACAATCAAAATAAAAGTTTCATAGAATAATATTTGCTCTCATACTGTATATTCTTCTATTTTATTCTATCCTATCCTCTCAAAAGTTGTTGGTTTCAATAATCTGAATTGGTCCCCTAGTGGGTCAGAATCTGAAGCTTGAAAAACACTGCTGTAGGAAATTGGGAATTTTAAGCAGGAATAAAATAATTAGATTTGCGTTTGAAAATGAATAGTATGGAATATGAGTTATAATGGAGTTGAGACTGAAGGCAAAAACTCTATGCCCGAGATGTGGGAAGCTTAAGTTAGGTTAGGAAAAATAGGGATGAAAGGAGACAATCTGACACATTGGAAGTAGAATAAGGAAGATTTGGTGGCCACTTGTCATCTGTGTCAAAATAGAGAATCTAGAATGGGCCCCTTGATTTGGTTTGAGTTCCACTGTGGTTAAATTAATCATTATTGAGAGAGTGAATGTGGAAAATCTGAACTGGTTTTGACACAAGGATGAATTTAGTTTTGAATATATGAATGGGAAATTCTTATCAGATGTTAGGCTGGAGATACCCATGAAGTGGTTGACTATATAGAGACTAAGTGTAAGAAAAAATTAATGTATATATGTGATTGATACGTATAATGCACACACTTCATACAAAAAATCCAGAATGAAAAATGAAGAAGACTGAAAAGGGAGGTTAGGGGATACTGACATTATGGTGTCAGCAACAGAAGTATGGGCATGATGAAGAAACCACATATATAGAAAATAAATCAAGAAACAGAAATATAATGAAAATAAGAAGCAGCAGTACCAGGAAGAAGAAAATTCTTATGACAGTCAAATAAAGGTGGGGAAAGGAATTAGTATGCCAAAAGACAGACTGTTTGTGTTGACAATGAATAAGTAATATCTTTAGCAGAAATTGTTCATTAACTCTCAATATCTATTCTTCTCTCTTTCCATTGTAATAGTAGGTGGGATTTTTAGCTAGGAGCATGGTGGCCTGGAATAAAGTGTACTTTTTCCAATGTCTTTATATCTGGATGTGAAATGTAACAAAGTTCTGCCCAATGTGAAGTTAGGAGAAGTGTTATAGTTCTGAAAATATTTCTTAAGCCCCAGCCAGCATGCACTGTTTCTTCTGGTTCTTCTTCCGTTCTTTTATCTTGTTGCTTGGAACAACATTGCCAGTTTGGAGCATGAGGTTAACGCCATGCAAGGCAGAGAAATATTGGGGCACCTGGGTGCCTCAGTTGGTTAAGTGTCTGACTCTTGATTTTGGCTCAGGTCAGATCTCATGGTTCATGAGATCAAGTCCTGCATCAGGCTCTATGCTGACAGCACGGAGTCTGCTTTGGATTCTCTCTTTCCCTCTCTCTCTGCCCCCACCCACTCGTGCTGTCTTTCTCCCTCTCTCAAAATAAATAAACATTTTTTTAAAAAGGCAGAGAAATATGATAAAAAAGAAGCATGAATCTATTATGCCTAGTCTGGCTACATTAATTTTTTTATGTGGAAAATAAGTTTCTATCTTATTTAAGCCATCACTATTTTAGGTTTGCTGTCATTAGTATTTGACTCTAATCATAATGATACAATGACCTTAAGAAGAATACTCTCAATGGATATGGTAGTGGGTTAGGTGATAAACTCTTATTGAGCATTAAAAAAAAACTTGTAAGCAAATACATGCAGTGTATGTCATATCAAAAGGCCATAAAAAGTTCATTTACTCCCTATGAAAATGTATACTTTCCTTAGTGCTATTCATATCTGAAAGTCAATGAAAGCCATGGCTGATAAAGCAGTAAGTTACTTACACAAAATACACTTCATTTCTACACATGCTTACTGGGTATTCCTCTTAAAAGATGACTGCTTGTTTAAAATGAAAAAAGATGAAATTCTACCATTAATTTATAGTTAAATGATAATTAAGGACAGAACTGTTTAACACTTACTAGCCCATAAAAAAATGTGGTAAAGCAGTCAAAATACTTCCAGTTCCCATAATGAAGCAACCAATTCCAATTATCTTTGGTCTGTGTAGTTTGGATCCAAAGTAACTCACAAATACAATCACAAACAAATTTCCTAGAAAGAGAATAAAATTATTTTGACATGATTAATCATAGCAAACATTGACAGTCCAATTGTGTGTCCAGTAGAATGGAAAGCCCCAGAATGAATACAAGTAAAGCATAAGACATAGTACCTTCCCCCAAAGGTCATGTAATTCAATTGAGAAGGTGAAACCTACTTACATTAAATCACTCACTGTAAAATTATATGTTATTAATAATAAGAAGAATGAGTTTTAGATAGGAAAGAAAGCACTTGAATGACCAGGTAATATTAGTGACACAAAATTTTACTGAAGAATTTAGACTGGTTTGAATTGTTTTTGGCTGGAAAAAAAATGCAGAAAATCTTCCTGACCTGAGAGAAAGGTGTTCATTCAGGGATTTATTGATTCACTCCTATCATTTTTTAAATTCCTATTAAGTACCTGCCATAGTGTTAAGAGCTAGAAATTTAAAAAAAAAAGGAATAAACAATAGTATTTGTCCTCCAGGAACATATATACCAGTGATAAAAATAAATAGATGAACAGAGGTGGTATTAGATCACAGAAAAGAAGAGCTTAAATTAAGTAGGGGTTACAAGAAAGTTTCCTGGAGGAGAGGCCATTTGAAGTTTAATGTCTAGTATAAATTATTTAGATTAAAAAAGGGGAAGAAGAGTATTCCAAGTAGAGGAAGTCATGACCAACCTAATCCATCTGGAGCTACATGTATAACAGCAAATAGACACAAATCAAGAATTACTAAAGCAGTTGATAGGGAAAAAAAATTCAATAAAAGTGCCAAAATGAACTGGTAGATAAAGTAACTTATGGAGAAACAGTTAAATAAGGAAACTAAAAAGAGGAGGAACTGAAAAAATCCAGTTAGTATCTCTAGAGGTACTATGGTATGGTGCATCCATAAAATAAGAACTGGAAGACTAAAAATAGAGAATAATAAGAATTTTTGTAAATCAAAAATAGTAAGGGATGTCTGGGTAACTACATTGGTTAAGTGTCCAACTTCAGCTCAGGTAATGATCTCACGGCTAGTGAGTCTGAGCCCCAAGTCGGGCTCTGTGCTGACAGCTCAGAGCCTAGAGCCTGCTTCAGATTCTCTCTCTCTCTCTGCCCCTCCCCCCTCAAAAAAATAAACATTAAAAAAATTTTTAAATAGTATAGAGAAATGTACATATTGGGAGCTAATAAGATAGAAGACAGTATCAGAGATTGATGGAAAATAAAGTCAATGAAAGTAGAATTTTAATGTTTATTTATTTTTGAAAGAGAGAGAGAGAGAAAGCGCGAGCAAGTGGGGGATGAACAGAGAGAGAGACAGAAACCAAAGCAGGCTCCAGGCTCTGAGCTCTCAACGCAGACCCTGACATGGGGGCTCCAACCTATGAACCGCAATATCATGACCTATGCTAAAGTCGGTCGCTTAACTGAATGAGCCACCCAGGTGTTCCAAACAAAGATAATTTTAGACAGAAAAAGTTAAAGGAACCAAACTGTGAGGAAATTTAATATTTGTCTTATATATGTTCCAGAAGAAAATAAATAATAGAGAGAAAGATACACATCTAAAAATAGAAAATAAATTCCCTGAGTTAAAGGGAAACCTTCAGTTAAAGTTAACCCCTCAGATACATTTCTCCAGAAGTAATATATATATAGAAAAAAAAAGCCCTGATATATGTTAGTAAAATTTCTGAAATTCAGAGATAAAGAGGAGGTACTCATCAGTGCATGACAATGATATTTATAATGATGTCTTATATGTAATATTGGGTGTTAAAAGGCAGTAGGTAAATATTTTAAATGTACCAAGGAAAATATTTTGAAATTTTAATTCCATACACAAATTATTACTTGAATACAGTGGTAAATATATTTTCCAACAAGCAAGAGCTTGGGAAATATGTTATGTGTTCAATTATTTCTGGGAAAATATAACAACTTAAAGATCTACTCCAGAAAAACTAAAGATGAGATTTGAAGTGATAAGATTCAAGTAACAGTGGTAAGCAAAGAAACCAGGAAAACCTAAAACCATGCCCACATAATTGCTGTCAAATAGCTACGAAGTTTAACAAAAATATTAAGAATCCATTCCTCAATAAAAAGAGACACACAGAAAATTACAATTTAAAGTTAATAATAATCCAAAACTAAAATTCTAGATGGTTTCATTAAATCTCAGAGGTGAAGAGTGAAGGATGCAAGGTGTCGATAACCTCTTAATCATGAAAAAGTGGAATTCATAATAAAAATATAGATGGGTCTTTCTTTATACAATTATTTTTTAAAATATTCAATAGCTAAATACACTTTAACTTAAAAGATACACAGCAAACTTACAGAAAATATTTGTAATTAATACAGCATACATAATTTTTGAGTCCCCTCAAATCATTAAGTC
The DNA here is from genome assembly GCF_022837055.1 of Prionailurus viverrinus. Taxonomy (NCBI): domain Eukaryota; kingdom Metazoa; phylum Chordata; class Mammalia; order Carnivora; family Felidae; genus Prionailurus; species Prionailurus viverrinus. Next base: position 50,911,856 of record NC_062567.1, on the reverse strand, counting down.
TAAAAAGGGACCAAAACGGTGGCCACCACGAAGAAGGGGGATGCAGAAGATGTCAATGTTACTTTTGAAGACCAATAAAAAGATCAGCAAACATGCACAGAATGCAAGTAGAACCACAGAGCTGAAGGAAGAAATAAGATGTGAAAAAGATACAACTGTAAAATTTACAAGTTGTTGTGAGGACATGACGCTTACAAGGTGATGACCACTTAATCATATCTTATCAAATCGGTGATATTTCACCAGTCATCCTCAAGAAGAAACACAGGACATGTTAGGAGAAGCAAAGAAAAATTTGCAAAAGTAAACTAATGCCTTAAAATCCAGAATGGAATTAATTCAGTGGGTGTTAGCAGATTCAATTACATGCAAAATTCGAGAGCAACATAAACCTTGAAGCTGATGAAAGTTAAACATTTTATAATACTTTTTAATATTTGTTCAATAAGCTTGGATATTATTTAAAATGAAAAAAGTTCTGAAGGGGGGGAAGGCAAAGGTAATAAGCTATGAATTCATAAAGTAAGAGAAAATATTGTCCAGTAATAATATAAAACCTCACTGTTATTAGAGATATCTGAATTAAAGAAAACAAAGCAATACATTCAATGTTCTATAAAAAAAACCTTTCACCCCAAATCTTATACCCAGTCAAACAGTAGAACAGAGGTTGCTCCAAAGCTGTTCCTCCTTCCTTAAATCATCAGAATCATAATCCTCTCTCCAAACTTTAAAAAAAAATTTTTTTTCACTAGGGCACCTTGAGAGAGGAGAGGTACAGCCCTAAAAAGTATTAGCTGCAAGCAATGAGTTTGTATAAATCAGCATTTCTCAACCTCTACATTATTGACATTCTAAGTTAGATTAATTCTTTTTTGTGGGGATTGTCCTGTGCATTGTAGGATTTTTAGTGGCACTCTTACCCTCTACTACTAGGTGTCTATAACAATCTCCCTCCCCCCAGTTATGACAACCAAAAGTGACATCAGATATCATCAAATTGCCCCTGGGGTGGGGGATAGAATTTACTCCTAAGAATCAATGGTGTAGAGCTTTTATGAACAGTTTTACCTCAACAAATCTGGTTACTAAGTAATAATAAAAATAGAAATAAAAATTACCCATTTCAAAGCCTCCATCAATTAAGCCAGAAACAGAAGATGATATGTCAAATCTCTTTTCTATCTGAGTGATGGAACTTTTCATAACAACTCCACCGAGTGCCTTACACATAAAGCTGAGTGACAGGGCTACTAAGAACATCTATGAAAAAGCAGAAAGATAAGTTAAAATGATTAATAAAAAGACTATAATGCTTATATATGCATAGAATTAAAAATGGCTTATCTTATTTACTTAAAAACATTATTTTTATCATAAAAAGCATACCCACCTTTCCTCTATACCAATTGGTACTTTAACATTACCTAGTCCTTTAACATTACCATCGCTACATTGATAAAGCATCATTTTCTTTTTTTTTTTTTTAATTTTTTTTTCAACGTTTATTTATTTTTGGGACAGAGAGAGACAGAGCATGAACGGGGGAGGGGCAGAGAGAGAGGGAGACACAGAATCCGAAACAGGCTCCAGGCTCTGAGCCATCAGCCCAGAGCCCGACGCTAGGGCTCGAACTCACGGACCGCGAGATCGTGACCTGGCTGAAGTCGGACGCTTAACCGACTGCGCCACCCAGGCGCCCCTAAAGCATCATTTTCTAATTTGGTTACAACATCAGGTAATTAGAGCAGGACAGTCAAGGCTGTTATTTTTTATTTAATATTATTAAAGATTTCTAGATGATGTCTGAGATGGCCATGGTGATAAGCTATTCTTTATTCCTTCATGAACAGTATAGACTAACTGAGAGGGAAGTGGCTAGACATTCTCAAAGGTGGCATTTCCAGGAATTCAGCTAGAAATGGAACTTTTTTTAAATTTATAAATCATCACTATTATTGGAGAACGAATTAAAATGAAAACAACAAAGTATTCAATGTTCTAAAAAAATACTTTAACTCTAGTGGTTATAGGTGTTTTATTTTCAAATTAATTTTAACAAAATTTGTTGATTTACCCATAAGCAAATTCCTTTTAAATCTAGCATTAAAATATTATTTTGTTATTGACTGGATGTTTGTGTCACCACCAAATTCATATGCTAAAATCCTAAACCCTAATGTGATAATATTTGGAGATGGGTTCTTTGGGAATTAAGTCATAAAGATAGAGCCCTCATGATAGGATTAGTGTCCTTATATGAGCTTACTTTCTCTTTCTGCTCTGTGAGGACACAAGAAGGTACTATCTGAAAATGAGGAAGAGTGTTCCCACCAGAACCCAACAATGCTGGTATCCAGATCTTAAGACTTTCAGCCCCCAGAACTATGAGAAATATTTTCTGTTGTTTAAGCCACCTTGTCTGTGGTATATTCTTTATAGTAACCCAAGCTGATTCAGACAGGTCTTTCTCATTGCCTTCTACACCACTGCGGGTAGCCACCATCATGTTCAGCCTATTAGATCTTTCTGCTTCTGCTCTCATCCTCCCTCTCAACACAGTAACTACAAAAATTCTTTCAAAATAAAAATTGGATCATGCCATTGCTCCCTGTTTTCCCATCTCACTCTTAGTAATATCTAGTTTTTCCGATGGCCTACAAGACCCTAAATGATCTGTCCTCCCCACCCCAACTATCTGTTCCCCACAAGTATTCCCTCTTACTCTTCTGATCTCATCTTCTGTTACTCTACTTCTTACTCATTCCTCTCCATCCACACTAGTCTTCTTCTTGTACCTTGAGCATTCCAGGCTTATTATTTTGCCTCAGGTTATTTGTTCTTGCTTTTATTCCTACAAGGAAAACTCTTCCCCATAGTTATGTCCCTATCACTCACTCCCTCAGATCCTTGAGGGTTTTTGCTCAATGAAACTGTGTTGATCTTTTGTCTAACTATAACCTAGTATGTGTCTTGCATGAGGTCATGCTTAGAAAAAGAGATAAAAGGCCCAATACAGCCGTTCCATGGCTGGAAAGATGTGTGTACTTTCATTCTGCATATGGAATTTTGATGAAGTTGAAAAGACTTGAGAAAAGTTGTAAATGTTACCACTTATTAGAAATAATTAAGCATTCTTATATAAGATATAGGAAGTCATCCAAGAGTGAAACACAAAAGGTGGAATTATATCAAAATCAATTTTACTAAATTGGTGAAGGGAACAACAAGACTCACAGGACAAAGATATTAAATTTGTCCAGCAGGATTAGAAAAAAATTGTATGAATATTTTCTTCAAGGAACGCCAATTAGGAATTCTTGTAGAATTATTTACTGTCTTTACATTATAAAAGAGAAATTAAAATTTTCAGGTTCTAATCATTTCTCAAAAATAATCATGTTACTGACATCAGAAATTAAGAAATGTAGATGGGAATGATGTCAGCAAGATGACAGAATAGGAGCCCCCAACCCACCTTCCCCCATGGATACATAGATTTAACAACAACAACTGAACAAATACCTCTATGAGAAATCCAGAAACCACTTAAAACATTTTTGCATCCTAGAGAGTGTGAAGCCAACCATGCAAGCCCAGTAGGAAAATCTGACACTGTCAACTTTCTTGCCATTTGGGACAAAACCCCCAAATCCTATATTCTCTATGGGGACTTAAATCAGTAGAACTTATATCCAATGTGCTGACTTGTAAGGGGGCTGCATGAGGGACCAGTTTGTATCCAAGTACTGACAAGAGTAGATGGCCAGATTTGAGGCTCTGGGAACAAAGACAATAAACCATGCACCAGAATCATGTAGTACCATGGATAGACACTAGGTGGAGAACCAGTACTGTAGTTTACTAACACAGGGAGGCTGCAGTATCTCAGACACCAGGAAGAACTTCTAAGTAGGCACCAGCAAACTTCTTCAAATAGCCCAGGGAGGAAACACACCCAGAAAAAAGTTGAGAGGTCTAGAGAATCTCTAGTCTGGCTAAGTAGTGAAACTTATCCCTGTACAAAACCACAGAGAATTGGCTGATTCTTCAAATGCCAAAATTCCAACAAGAAATAATAAGACATATAAAGAAACAGGGGACCACAACACATTTAAAAGAAGAAATTAAATCTCCAGAAATTGTCCCTAAAGAAATGGAGATATATGAATTGCCAGAAAATGAATTCAAATTTACCATCAAAGGGATATTCAATGGATTAAAATACAGAATAAATAAATATACCTCTAAATGAAATCAGAAAAACAATGCGTAAGCAAAGTGAAATTATTAATGAAGAAATAGAAACTAGGAAGAAGAACCTAAGAGAAGTTCTGGAACTGAAGAAGATATTGCCTGAATGGAAACTTCACTAGAGAGATTCAAAATTAAACAGAAAAGAATCAACAAATTCAAAGACTGACCCAAGGGGAAAAAATTAATAAAAATGAAGAATATAAAAGACCTATGGTACACCATCTTGAAGCAGAACAGTATATGCATTATGAGAACGCCAGAAGAAGAAAGAGAAAGAGGCAGAAAAATTATTTGACGACAATGGACCCAAATTTTCCTAATCTGAGTGAAGAAATTTTAGGAATTTAAAGAAGCTCATCTAGGATAAAATATAATGAGACCTACACCAAGACACATCACAATCAAATTGTCAAAAGTCACAGACAAAAAGAAAATCTTGAAAGCAATAGGAGAAAAGTAACTCATCACACACAAGGCAATTTCCATTAGATTATTGTCAGATTTTTCAGCAAAACAACATTTCAGGCTAGAAAGGAATATAATATAATATTCAAAATATTGAAAATAAAAGACTGCCAACCAAGAATACTATATCTGGCGAAATTGTCCTTTAAGAGCAAGGAGAAATCAAGACTTACCCAGATAATTCAAAGCTGAGGGAATTCATCACACTGGATCTGCCCTACAAGAAACACTGAAGGTTCTACAAGTTGAAGTGAATGGGTGATGAATAGCAACACAAAACGATATCAAATGAAAAATTCCCTAGTAAAGGAAATATAAATTCCTGTATTATTGTAATGTAGGTGAGTAAATCACTCATAAATCTAATTTAGATTTTTAAAAGCATAAAGAGTCAATGTAAATTTATGTTAATGGACATGCAATATAAAAAGGGTAATTGTGTCATTAACAACAAAGTGGGATGGAGGCAAATACATAAAAGTATAATTTTCATATACAGTTGAAGTTCAGTTGTTCTCAGTTTAAAATAGAGAACTGGGTGACTCAGTCGGTTAAGCGACCAACTTCAGCTCAGGTCATGATCTTGCCATCTGCAAGTTTGAGCCCTGCATCAGGCTCTGCGCTGATAGCTCAGAGCCTGGAGCCTGCTTTGGATTCTGTCTCCCTCTCTCCCTGCCCCTCCCCCATTCATGCTCTGTCTCTGTCTCTCGAAAATGAATAAACATTAAAAAAAATTTAAAAATGGGGTGCCTGGGTGGCTCAGTTGGTTAAGTGTCTGACTTTGGCTCAGGTCACGATCTCATGGCTCGAGCCCACATTGGGCTCTGTCCTGAATGATTGCTCAGAGCCTGGAGCCTGCTTCAGATTCTGTGTCTTCTTCCCTCTCTGTCCTTCCTCTGCTCATGCTCTGCCTCACTGTCTCTCAAAAATAAGTAAATGTAAAAAAGAATTTAAAAAAATAAAATAGATGGTTATAACTTTAACTTGTTTTATGTAGTTGCAATGGTACCCACAAAGAACATGTCTATAGAATATACATAAAGGGAAATGAGAAGAGAATCAAAACATGTCATTACAAAGAAAGAAAGAAAGAAAGAAAGAGAAAGAAAGAAAATCAGCAAGAGAGGAAATGAGAACAAAAAATTTAAGAAAGGAAGAAAAACAATTGACAAAATGGCAATAGTTCTTTTCTATCCACAATTACTTTAAATGTAACTTGATTAAGTGCATCAATTAAAAGACATAGATTGTCTGAATTTCTTTAAAAAATAAGATTCAACCATATACTGTCTATAAGAGATTCACTTTCAATCCAGGATACCAAAAGGCTAAAAATGAAAGGGTATGTAATAACCTGGATGTTTCTGTCCCTTGAAAATTCATATTGAAAATCTAATCTCCAAAGTGATGGTATAAAGAAGTGTGGCCTTTGGGAGGTTATTATGTCATAAGGACAGAGCCCCCATGAATAGGATTACTGTCCTTAAAAAAGAGACCCCAGGGGGACTCTCATGCCCTTTTTCCATGATATGAAGACACAATGAGAAAACAGCCATCTGTGAATCAGTAAAAAGCCATCTCCAGTAACCTAATCTGCTAATACCTCCGTCTCGGATTTCCCAACCTCCAAAACTAGGAGAAATAAGTTATTATTATTTAAGCCACCCAGTCTATGATTTTTTGGTTATAGTTACCCCCACAGGTGAGAAACAATATTTTATGCAAACAAAACCTAAAGAAAACAGGGATGACCATACTTTTAGCAGACAAAATAGTCTTTAAGCCAAAAAGTATTGCAAGAGACAAAGAAGGACAATATAATGAGAAAAGGGTCAATCATCAGGAAGATATAACAATTATAAATATGTGTCTAACAGGGCACTCAAATACATAAACACTGACAGAACTAATAGTAGAAACAGAAACATATTAAGAATAAGAGATTCAATACCCCACTTTCAATAGTACAACCAGACAAAAACCAACAGGGAAACAGAAGACGTGAACAACACCATAAGCCAATTAGACTCAATTGCACCCAGACATTTATAGAACACTCCATCTGTCAGAATATACATTCTCCTCAAGTGTACATGAAACATTTTTCAAGACAGACCATATGTTAGGTAATGAAGCAGTCTTAACAAATTTAATAAAATTGAAATCATACAATGTATTCTCACTGACTGCATGGAGTGACATTAAAAAATAATAGCAGAAGGAAACCAGGAAAATCCATAAATATGCAGAAATTAAACAACATCACCAACAGATCAAAGAAGAAATCACTAGAGAATTTAGAAAAAATCTGGAGACAAATGAAAATGAAAACACAACATACCAAAACATATGGGATGTAGTAAAAGCACTGCTAAAATATAAGTATATAGTGATAAAAGATAACATTAAAAAAACAGAAAGATCTCAAATCAACAACCTATACTTATACCTCAACGGTCTAGAAAAAGAAGTAAGCCCAAAGTTATCAAAAATAAGTAAATAATAAGGATTAGAGGAAAGGTAAATGAAAAAAGGAATAGAAAAACAATAGAAAAAATCAATGGAACTACGAGTTGGATTCTGAAGAAATCACCAAAATTGACAAACTCTTAGATTAACTGAAAAAAAAAGAGGAGGCTCAAATAACTAAAATTAGAAATTAAAGAGAAGACATTACAAATAGTATCACAGGAATAAAATAAATTATAAGACACTGTTATGAACAGTTATATGCCAACAAATTGGGTAGCCTAGAAGAAATGGATAAGTTATTAGAGAAACAAGTTACCAGGATTGAATAATGAAGAAATAAAAAAATCTTTAACAGACCTATGTCTAGTGATGAGACTGAAGCTGTAATTAAAAACCTCCCAACATAGAAAGCCCAGGACAGTTTCACTGGAGAATTCTACCAAACATTTAAAGAATTAATGGTAATCCTTCTCAGATTCTTCCAAAGAATTGAAGAGGGCACAAATTCATTAAATGAGGCCACATTACCTGATATCAATGTCAGACAAAGACATCACAAGGAAAGAAAACTACAGACCAATATCCCTGAAGAATATTGATATAAAAATTCTCAACAAAATACTAGTAAACAGTGTCCAACAGCACATTAAGAGGATCATACATCATAAACAAGTGGAATTTACAATTAGAATGCAAGTCTGACTCAACATATGAAAATCAATCAATGTAATACATCACATTAACAAAATGAAGAATAAAACCACAATCATCTCAATAGATACAGAAAAAGCATTTCACAAAATTCAACACTCTTATGATAAAAGCACTCAACAAACTAGGAATAGAAGCAAACTAACTCAACAGAATGAAGGCTGTATATAAAAATCCCATATCTAACAGACTCAATGGGGAAATATTGAAAACTTTTCCTCTGAGATTAGGTACAAGGCAAGAATGCCAACTCTACCCACTACTATTCAATGCCATACTGGAAAGTCTAGCCAGACCAATCAGACAAGAAAAAAAAATTAAAGGCATATAAACTGGAGAAGAAGTAAAATCATATTTTTACTATATTATTTATTTATAATTATACTTCCTACTTATTTATAATTTATGTAATTTATACTGTTACTACTATTTGCTCACAGATGACATGATCTTATATGTAAGAATCTATAAAGATTCTACACACAAAAAACTATTAGCACTAATAAGCAAGTACAACAAAGATACAGGATAAAAAATTAACACTCAAAAATCAGGTGTGTTTCTATACACTGAAAATAATCAATCTGAAGAGAAAATTGAGAAAAGAATACCATTTATGATAGCATCAAAGTAATAAAATATTTAAGAATACACTTCAACAAAGATGGTGAAAGCCTTGTACACTGACAACTACAAAACATTGCTAAAGAAATCAAAGATCAAATAAATGGGACATCTGTGCTAGCAGACTGGAAGATGTGATATTGTTAAAAGGTCTGTATTACCCAAAGTTAAAATGTGCAACCTACTAAGTGGGGGTATGTTGATGATGAAGAGAGGCATGTTAAACAAGGAAAGATGTATGTTTTAATGTATTGAGTGGGATACCCTAACTAACCACCTGTCAGTTTTCCCTGGGACCTCTCACCAGTGTGTTGTGGCTTGAAGCACCCTTGGAGCCACTTCCATGCTTTTCAGTTTTCTTCTCCTGCACAAGTCTTAGACTAGGATTTTTTTCTAATTCTTTTTACTAATTATCTTTCAGAAAACCCTCATGGTTTCTGATTTACAGAATATATCTCTTGTTTTCTAACACAGTTATGAGTTGCTTTTAATACCTTTTAGACTATTTATTAAAATTGGAGGGAGGAAGAGGTGGCTTCTGCCTTATTATTCTTAGCCTGCTATGAAGAACTGGAAGGCTTCAAGTTAGAGCTCTCTTCTAATGAATAAATAGAAAAAATGTCATGAGGCTCTCCATCAAACTCAGATGCCTGACACATAATGAGCAAATACTCAATAAATGTTTTTGGGTTGTTGAAAAAATTATTATTCCTCCAATTCAGATTATAAATCTGGTACACAGTCAACATGTAGTGAAACCTCTCATTTCTTGGTTTCCTCAGTTCTTAGATGGCAATTATTACAACATGTTTATTATAATAAACAATGAGGATTAATTGAAAAAAAATACATAAAATTTTTGACTTGCAGAAAGTGCTAGCCACACAGAAAGCACTCACAAGTGTGTTTTTATTACCATTGCGAACTACCATCAACCAGTTTTTAGGTTTAAGTTCATTTAGACCAAAACAGGATTTATGATCATTTAGCTAAATACAGTTTTATGCCATGCACTATTATAGGCATTGCAGAATCAATAATGAGCATATTGACAATATGATTTATTGACTATTTAAGAAATACAAAAGTGAACTCTCATTTAAATACTGACCATCAAGCTCTCATTTGTGAAATCAAAGAAGAAAATTTCAGAAAAGTAATGGAACATATCATTAAAGCATATGTAAGTATAACTAAATACAAACTCTGTCCTGTAGAAGAAGGAATTTCTAAAAGTTCAGACAAAACTTTTGTATAGTCCATGTCTCCAATCTTAAAAGGAAAATTAGCTCAAGATAAGAGAGGGACCTAAAAAAGTAAAAATCTCACAGTATAATTCTAAATTCCTTTTACAAATAAGAAAAAAGTAATAGATGGAAATACATAGCCATCATAGAATCTCTCCAACGAGCTGGGATTTTAGAAGGATATGAAATGAATTAATATAGATAGATTTATAAATGAGCTTTAAAAATTTTTTTAATGTTTATTTATTTTTGACAGAGTGAGAGCGAGAGCGAGCGAGAGAGCATAAGCAGGGGAGGGGCAGAGAGACAGGGAGACACAAAATCCGAAGCAGGCTTCAGGCTTTGAGCTGTTTGCACAGAGCTTGATACAGGGCTTGAACTCATGAATGGTGAGATGATGACCTGAGCCAAAATTGGACATTTAACTGACTGAGCCACCCAGTTGCCCCAAATTGGGTTTTCTTTTAATCTATAACCCTATAAGATGGGCATTTTTAACCCTATTCCTAACACAGAACTGAGGTTCAGAGAAAGAATGACACGATGATTTTCTTAGAACTTAAAAAAAAATCAAAAGGAATAAGAAAGCTGAAATCTTGAGTGAAAAACATGTAAACACCTGTGCCATTAGGTAGAGAATTTAAGATTGAAAGATTTCAAAATAGAGATATAAATGTTCACAATTATCAAATAGAGTTTAAAGTATCACAGATAGAGACAACTGGCATGCAGATAAGAGATCAAGTTGATATTTACCTGCAATCATGGCAAGTCAGTCCTTTAGCTTTTTGGCAAGAGTTCTGGAACTGAAGCGTGAAGACAGTTCCAAGTTTCCAATTGGTTACAAGTACAGCCAAGATTAACTCTGCTAACTCATCTGAACCTCAATTCATTTACTCAGCATTTATTGAGCAACTCCAATACAGCAATTACTCTGCTACATCTTGGAGTTGAGACAGGTGCAGAGTAAGAAGGGCAGAAAAAACTAGATGAAATCAATGTCCCAAATGAACTAGTAATTTCCTGGGGCAAAAACAATAAATAATTCCAGCATAATAATGTAATGAGTACTATAAATTTATAATGTTATGAATACATAGAAAAGATGATTAATTCTGTCTATAATGGTTAAAGTTTCTATAGGTGTGGTGACATGTGAACTAAGTCTTTAAGAGATAATAGAAACTGGAGTGCCTGGGTCATTCAGTCAGTTAAATGTAGGACTTCAGCTCAGGTGATGATCTCGCAGTTCATGGGTATAAGCCCCGCATTGAGCTCTGTGCTGACAGCTCAGAGTCTGGAGTCTGCTTCAGATTCTGTGTCTCCCTCTCTTTCTGCCCCTCCCCTGCTCATGCTCTCTCTCTTTCTCAAAAATAAACATTAATTTTTTTTTAAAAGAGATAATAGTAACTTAGAAATTGAAGAAGAAACACATTTAAAACAAAAAAGGAAACACACGAAAAATCTGAGCAGTGGAAGAACACAGATCATTTGAAAAACAAAAAGAATATCTGTTAGGTGGAACATTAGAAATACGCAGACACTGGGAGATGAAATTGTATTTTTAAATGTAACATAAGGAGATCAAATTTTAGAGGGCCAATTCTGATATCCCTGTGGAAGATGGACTTATGACAAATTTATTTGAAAGCTGATTTCAGAAAATAAAGATGAGTTGGAAAGAAGGAAACAAAAAATCACAGACACTTTGGAGTTTAAGAGGAGACTCAATAAGTTGTGGGAATAATAGAAAATGAGTTTTCTGATCTTGTTTTCTAGGTTTCTAGTTTGGATAACTGTATGCTATGAGCAATAGTTATGAGCAAATAACTATTATTGCTATTTGGGATGAGAAAAAGAGAGGTTTTGGGGTTAAAAACAATGAAGTCACAAATCAAGTTTGAGATTCCTAAAAATAAACATACATCAAGCAGACACATCTGGCAGGTTTGGGGCTCAAGAGAGAGTTTTGTCTGGAGGTCCTTTGCAGATTTACTAGGGAATAGCTATATAATCCATTTTCAAGTTTATTCTGATGAGGGACGCTGCGGCAAGCTGAGGGCAAAACATAGGCTAACATTACCACTCTCCCCCAGGTGGAATGTGTGTGATATTCCTCGGACACTTCTGGCCACCCAAAAACAAAGGAAAGGGGTTTAAGTGCTTGCCACAGTAATGTGGAAAACTAAGAAAAATGAAAAAATTAAATTCCCTTACTGCCTATAACCCAATGACAAGTCCTTGAAACCCTCAGAATGACCTCCCTCTAGGATCTCAGCTGCTTCAAGGATGACACTTTGGTAGGGGCAAAAGAGAATCTTAGTTTAACATTATCTCAACCTTGAGTATCTTGTAAGTCTACTTCCTGTATCTCTACTGTCCCAAGGTATGTGCTGGCAATCATACTCCAAACTTACGACCCCCTGATATACATCTGAAGGGTCTCATGATTGATGTTTTATTAAAAGGTAATAAATGGCATTTTCCTACCAACACCTAGCCCCTCAAGGTCCTGGAAACCTTGCTTCCAAAATATCTTAGAGACTTACTTTACCCCAACCCCCTCCCAAACTGAGGGTATATAATGAGTTACCTGTCACTACCCCAGCACAGCTCTTCTTGCCCACAGGGCCTTTTCCCATGTTTTAATAAAATGACCTTTTTGCACCAAAGATGTCTTCAAGAATTCTTTCTTGTCTCTGGGCTCCAGACCACCCCACCCAACATCACCCCAAAACTTCATCAATTCCATTAAAAAATCTCATACCCTTTTTAAAAATATTCCTGTCCTTTCCATTACAAAGTGAGAGTTGTTTACATTTGCATAAATGAAATCTTATTTTTTGCATCACTTCTCAAGTATCCTTAACAGGCTATATTATTCTCACTTTTCAATTTGTTTTTTCAGGGTTTTGTTTCAGGCTCTTTTTTTTTTTTTTTAACTCCACATACTCTTTCTCAGAAAGCTCCACAATTGCCATTGTTTTTATTACCACCTAGATGATGATGATTACCAAATCTATATCTTGAGCCAAGATTGCTTTTGCTGAATTTTAGATTGCTTTTCCAAAGTGCCTACATTTGAACTCCATTCAGGCTCTTCATTGTTATGCACAGATCTCACTGTCTTCTTCCTCATTTTTCACCTCCTTTTCCTGGATCACTGCATTCAACCTGCTGCCCAGGCCAGAGCTACTCTCTTATTGATTACCTCCAATCGATATTCCAAAGCTAAAAACGTAACCTTATAAATATCTCTTTTCAACATACTTCACTTTATATTTCTACTTAAATGACCATCATCTTTCACCCAGATTACCACCTTTTCTAAGCAGTATTTCTCATTCCTCATTGTTATTCTTTTCACACTGCAGCCAGGGTGATTTTTAAATATGTATAACCATTTCCATTTCTAAAAGACCTCAATAAATTCCCACTAAACTAATCCTCCAACAAATAACAATTATAAAGTCAAAGGGGAAAACAAAATCACCTGGAGGAACACAGGGGAGGGCAAACAAAAGCAGTCAGACTCTGGATGGGAGATGATACTTAGAAGAAAATGGTTAAGGTTAGTTTCTCATTCTTATGGCTTTGAGGTAAGGTCACAGTACCTTCATAGCTAAGACTCTTTTAGAAAACCTATAGTCCTTTTAATCTGAAGAATAAGAAAGAAGAGTTTAGTTTAACCACAGTCACCTAAAAGTTAGGGGGAGATTCTTATAAAGAGATCCAGAGAAGGTAGGTGGTGGGATGGTGGGGGGAGGGGTGGAAAATTGGAAAATAGGGTGATTGTATACACTCATTAAATCTTTTGTTGAAATTTAATCCTTCAATGTTTTCATTTTTATTCTTAGATTTCCTATGTTTCAAAACTTGTTTATTTTCCATGTTAATATGGTGATATAAGGCACTATTAGCATGTTTTACTGAAAACCAAAATTTTCATGGTTGAAATCTACAAATTATTATTTGATTTTTTTTGTTTTTAGTTATCTCTTGAAAACTACATCTAATGTTTTTCCTGCCTTTTAAGGTCAAGGTATACAGCTTTTAAATTAATCTTAATTCAAAAATATTTATAATGTAAAATTATTATGCTATTTGCTTTAGTGAAATAAATTTATTTTTCTCTCATCTTCATGCTGTGCAAAAGAATTTCTAGTTAGGATGCTTTGTGAATGTCTTTGTTGTTAGCTCTCAACTTCCATAAGTTTTAATTTAATTTAGAATTGAATGTAAATATTATAAATTTAATACACTATTTCCAATTAGGATTCGAGGACAATATACTGATGTGTTTCAGAAAAATTAGGCTTCAGATACATTCTTTCTCTCTTCACCTCATTTTATTTCATATCTGGATTCTATATCTCATGTTTTCCCCCTTCTTTTTCCTTATACCTCTTTCTCTTTGCATTGTTTTCTTGTTGGCAAAAGAAGAAAACTATCCATGGACTTGGTGTGCATGTGATGCAAGAAAACAAAATCTACTTTGCAATGACAAAGTCTAGATCCAGATGCCCCTTTTCCCACTTAATAACCTAACAAAGATGGAAATGTTACACTGAACTTCAGTTGCCTCATACATACAAGAATAATATAACTTTTAACTTATTTCATAGAAGTACTCTCAGTTTGAAAGGAAATTATGTTCCTGAATTCATGGAAATGTTTGTGAACGTTTGTCAGTACACCAAACATATATGAAATTTGGAAGCCCTTTATTGATTTATCCTTTTTCTCTACTTATGAATATAAGACCTGTTTCTGAAACTTTGCTCCATTCACACTCTCTGTTTATATTAATTGTTCTTGGCAGTGGGAGAAGAATAGGAATAGTGTTGACTGCCAAGACCCTGCCTACAAGCTCTATAAGATATACTATAACTGAGTTAGAAAGATGTATATTATAGACTGAAAAATTATAAAGCACTTGTCTGATGCATAAACTGGGCAGTGCATCCCATACCTAAAGATTTAAGCAGTATTAAGTATCAACCTTATGCTTTAAAAAAAAAAAAAGGTCTGTGTCTTATTTTTATTTTTATTTTTTAAATTGTTTTCATGTTTATTTATTTTTGAGACAGAGAGAGACAGAGCATGAATGAGGGAGGGTCAGAGAGAGAGGGAGACACAGAATCTGAAGCTGGCTCCAGGCTCTGAGCTGTCAGCACAGAGCCCGATGTGGGGCTCGAACTCACAGACCATGAGATCATGACCTGAGCCGAGTTGGATGCTTAACCGACTGAGAGCCACCCAGGTGCCCTGGTCTTTGTCTTTTTAAATCTACATTTCTTTTATTTAATATTGCTTTATATAATTTTAATATAGTGAGACTTTTTAATTTTTTGAAATTTCCTTTTTTTCTATTACTAACTAGTTGTGAGCAACTATATTCTCATTAGCAGTCACTTTGGCTAAATAAACATCTTACAGGGGCGCCTGGGTGGCGCAGTCGGTTAAGCGTCCGACTTCAGCCAGGTCACGATCTCGCCGTCCGTGAGTTCGAGCCCCGCGTCAGGCTCTGGGCTGATGGCTCAGAGCCTGGAGCCTGTTTCCGATTCTGTGTCTCCCTCTCTCTCTGCCCCTCCCCCGTTCATGCTCTGTCTCTCTCTGTCCCAAAAATAAATAAACGTTGAAAAAAAAAAAAAATTTAAAAAAAAAAAAAAATAAAAAAAAAAAAAACATCTTACAGTTAATTCCACTTGCAGCTTTTACAGTTTGTCATTTAAAAAACTTTTTAAATTTATTTATTTATTTTGAGAGAGAGAGGAAGAGAGAGAGAGGGAGAGAGGGTCAGAGGGAGGGAGAGCATGTGAGTGGGGAAGAGGCAGAGAGAGGGGGAGAGAGAGAATAGCAAGCAGGTTCTGTGCTGTCATCTCAGAGCCCAGTGTGGGGCTCAATCTCACAAACCATGAGTAGATGACCTGAGCCAAAATCAAGAGTCAGCCACTTAACTGACTGAGCTACTCAGGTGCCCCTAAAATATTTTTTAAGTTCATTTATTTATTTTGAGAGAGAGAAAGCATGTAAGTGAGAGAAAGGCAGAGCAAAAGGGAGAGAGAGAATTCCAAGCTGGCTCTGTGCTGTCAGTGCAGAGCCTAACTTGGGGCTCAATCCTAGAAACCATGAGATCATAACCTGAGCTGAAATCAAGAATCAGATGCTTAACCAGCTGAGCCACCCAGGTGCCTTACAGATTGTCATTTTTATTTCCGTGCATTTCCATCTTTCTTACTCAATTCATTTCAGTCAGTTTTATGTATTCACTGTCATAATCCCTAGCTTTTTGTGCTATCTTGGCATTGATTATGTGATTACCTTTAATTGCTTACAAATTTTAAAATGCTTTATTAAAAGGTGAACTTCAAAAAAAAGTGTCATAAATTATGTCTTTGATATAATCATTTAAGTATAATGTTTTAATATGTACTAGAGTTTCAAAATGGCAGACTTTGACATAATTCCTTAATCATTTACTGACACTTTCCTTTAAAAGGAATTAAGAGAAACCTCCTAGCAACTAAAGGCCTCTGCTCTGAAATCTTCGCAAGTTTATCTTCAACTTCACTTTTGAACTTTGGACTCAGTCTTGATCTTAGTTTCCCTGCTCAGCAATTACTCATCCTATTATATAATACAAAGCGATTACATTTTTTGGGCTGCATTCAATATAGTTGTATGACCCAGGGCAGCCTTGGAAGTCAATGTCTTCCACTTCAATGCAGGGAATGGTAATTATTGACCATACCTCAGTAGTAAGTGCCCCCCACAGTAAAATCAGGGTCTCTCAAAAGTCCTGACCAACAGAGGAGCTAAGCAAAGGAGGTAAGCCTCACTAATCTAGGGTAATTTCTTCCGTGGATATCTCCCTCAAAATTCCTAGACCTGTTTCTTCTTAGAAGACTGAAAGAGCATTGTCAGAGGAATTTGGAAAAGTAAAGTGACATGTTTTTACTAGTGACTACTGTTCTTCACCCTAAGGTTTATCTCCCTTTCTTCTTCTTGAGCTGTTGGGGTTGACATCAGCAAGGGTCTGTTGTTTAGTCTCCCTGATGTTGCATTATCAAAAAGAGGTAATCACCAGGACCCTTGGGTGGATCAGTTGGTTAAGCAATCGACTCTTGATTTTGGCTCAGGTCATCATCTCGCTGTTTGTAAGATCAAGCCCCATATTGGACTCTGTGCTGACAGCAAGGAGTCTGCTTGATATGCTCTCTCTCCCTCTCTCTTTGCCACCCCCCTTCTCTCTGCCCCTCCCCTGCTCATGCTGTCTCTCTCTCTCTCAAAATGAAAAAATGAACATTATAAAATTAAAAGAAAAAAATAATTTAAAAAGGGTAACCATCAAAACCAGAGACATATGACCTTAGGACAAAATAGTGAGAATGTAAGGAAGATAAAGCTCTTCAAAAGTAAGAAAAGAAAAAAAAATGCCTGGGATGTAGACATAAGTAGTAGATGTTTTTAGAAGATACGCCAAAGGAGTTTAAAGCAAGCATAATAAATACACAAAATGGATGAGGAAAAATATTAGCAAAATGAAGGCAAAATAAAATAACAAAAAGAATAAGTGGAAAAGATGATATATGGAAAGTATAATACTTTAAAATAATATTTGAGATAAAAATAAGGATGATTTGGAAAACCAAATTGAGGATCTCATTCATAAAGAACTTAACTAAATAATAAATGCCTTAAAAGGGAAAAGGAATACAGAGGAGAGGAGGAATATTTAAAGAAACAATTTAACTTTACCAATATTCAGCAAAGATGAAAAACTTTAGGTTGAAAGGGACAAGAGAATATCCGAAAAGGGTGATAAGGAAGAACCCATGCATGTATATGAGAAAACTAGGCACAGTGGATTGAAATTTAAGAATATTAACAGTAAAGAAAAATTTGAAGTCTTCCAGGAGAGATAGCACATCGCTTTTAAATAGCAAGAGTGGGTATAAAAACAAATAAACAAATAAAAAAAACCCCAAAACCACAAAACAGATGCAAAGAATAATATTTTTTTAAGTACTGAAATAAAAGAACACTGAACCTAGAATTTTACATTTGTCCAAATGGCCAATCAACTATAAAGATAAATGTTCTTAAGCATATAAGTTTTCAAAAAATTTGGCACATACAGACCCACATTGGAAACAGTATAGAAAGAGGTGCCTGGGTGGCTTGGTTAGTTAAGCATCAACTTCAACTCAGGTCATGATCTCAGAGTTCATGAGTTTGAGCCCCACATCAGGTTCTGTGCTGGCAGCTCAGAGCTTGAAGCCTGCTTCAGATTCTATGCCTCTCTCTCTCCCCCATTCACTCTGTCTCTCTTTCAAAAATAAATAAACATTATAAAAAAGAAAAAAGAAAAAAATTTGGGAAGATTTCCTTAAATAAAAGGAGAACCAGAACCAGGAGATGATGCATGAATTTGTAAAATAAGGTGGATAAATTTACATGGTAAATTTTGTTATTGTATTTAGAAAAATAAGACCAAAAATAGGAAAGGAGGAAAAATAGTTATGATATCTAAAAATTAAAATTTTAGATTTAAGATCCAAAGAGTATCAGTATGATAGAGGATAAGGAGACACATCAAAGGATAGGGAACATGCCTTTGGGTTTGCATTGTTATGGAAAAAGATAATATATCAATTAAAAAGTATAAGAAAACATTAAAAGGAGCATATAAATTAGGATAAATTGGTATAAGCTAATATAAACATTCCAAATATATCAACACATACAATACATGTAAATGGACACAAATATTTTAGTTTTGCTTTTTAAAAACAATATCCAACTGTACCCTTTTTATAAAAGATGCCCCTAAATCATGAGGAAATTATGATCATAGTAAAGAGAGAGAAGGCACAGTTACTAAATAAAAACTCTCTTAGCCATAATAATATTAGCCAAAGTAGACTTAAAGAAACATTATCAGGGATAGAGGAGGTTTCTATATATTAATATAGGTATATATCTACTTAGAAGGTAAAACAGTTAAGGGGTGCCTGGCTGGCTCAGTCAGTTGAGCATCTGACTCTTGGTTTGAGCTCAGGTCATGATCCCAAGGTCATGGGATCAAGCCCCCTGTTGGGCTCCACGCTGAGCATAATACCTGCTTAAGATCCAATCTCTCTCTCTCTCTCTGCCCGTCTCCCTTGCTTATGCTCTCTCTAAATAGAAGAAAGAATGAGGAGGAGGAGGAGGAGGAGGAGGAGGAGAAGGAGGAGTGAGGAGGAGAAACAGTTAAAAAATAATGTACTTCATAGCTCCCAAACATATAAACAAAAATCAATAAGGGGATACATCAGCAAGATAGTGAAGTAGATTTTCACAGAAAAATTCCCTTTGTGAGAAATCCAGAAACAAGTTGAACAGCTTCTGCACACATGGAGAATGTGAAACCAGATTCACAGAAGCTGCTTGGGAAATTTAGGATACCCTCTCACCAGAGTCCCTGCACTGACATAGCACCATATGATCAGGATGAGATCCCTAGCCCCGAGCCTCTCCCAGGTGAGAAAGAAAGTTGACTTATACATTCAGCATTCCATTTTTTTCCAAGGGTTTTTTTTTTCTAGAGGACTGGCTTCTGTGTTACCAGTCTTAGAGCTCTGATAGATCCAGAATAGTCTAGCCACTGTGGAGGAGAACAGAGATAGCAGTAAGGACTGGTAGACGCAATAGATCCTCTTCCCTGCTCAGCACAGTGTAAGCATGTAAGAACAAATCCCCAGTTCTCAGCTTCTCAAAGGTAAAATTGGTAGAGGACCCCAGAAACTGGCTAAGCTTATTAGTGGGGGTCTTCACTTTGTGAAGCCAGTATCTGAAGACTAGGAGATATGACTGCTTTGTCTAATATACAGTCAAAACAGAGAATCAATGAAAATGAAGAATCCAGCAAAAATGTTCCAAACAGGCGTTGCGGCAAGATGGAGGCTTAGGAGGACGCTGGGCTCACCGCACGTCCTACTGATCACTTAGATTCCATCTACACCTGCCTAAATAACCCAGAAAACCGCCAGAGGATTAGCAGAACGGAGTCGCCGGAGCCAAACGCAGACGAGAGGCCCACGGAAGAGGGTAGGAAGGGCGGCGAGGCGGTGCGCGCTCCACGGACTGGCGGGAGGGAGCCGGGGCGGAGGGGCGGCTCGCCGGCCAAGCAGAGCCCCCGAGACTGGCTGGCAAAAGCGGAGGGGCCTGACGGACTGTGTTCCCACAACAAGCGCGACTTAGCCTCTGGGAGGTCATAAGTTAACAGCTCTGCTCGGAAAGCGGGAAGGCTGGAGGACAAAGGGAGGGAGAGCTGCTGAGCCCCCTGACGACAGAGCTCAGTTTGGTGGGGAACAAAGGCGCTCGCCAGCGCCATCTCCCCCGCCCATCCCCCAGCCGAAATCCCAAAGGGAACCGGTTCCTGCCAGGGAACTTGCTCGCTCCGCGCAAACACCCAACTCTGCGCTTCTGCGGAGCCAAACCTCCGACAGCGGATCTGACTCCCTCCCGCTGCCACAGGGCCCCTCCTGAAGTGGATCACCTAAGGAGAAGCGATCTAAGCCTGCCCCTCCTGCCCCCGAGCACCTTGCCTACCCACCCCAGCTAATACGCCAGATCCCCAGCATCACAAGCCTGGCAGAGTGCAAGTAGCCCAGACGAGCCACACCACCCCACAGTGAATCCCACCCCTAGGAGAGGGGAAGAGAAGGCACACACCAGTCTGATTGTGGCCCCAGCGGTGGGCTGGGGGCAGACATCAGGTCCGATTGCGGCCCCGCCCACCAACTCCAGTTATACACCACAGCACAGGGGAAGTGCCCTGCAGGTCCTCACCACGCCAGGGACTATCCAAAATGACCAAGCGGAAGAATTCCCCTCAGAAGAATCTCCAGGAAATAACAACAGCTAATGAACTGATCAAAAAGGAATTAAATAACATAACAGAAAGTGAATTTAGAATAATAGTCATAAAATTAATCGCTGGGCTTGAAAACAGTATACAGGACAGCAGAGAATCTCTTGCTACAGAGATCAAGGGACTAAGGAACAGTCACGAGGAGCTGAAAAATGCTTTAAACGAAATGCATAACAAAATGGAAACCACCACAGCTCGGCTTGAAGAGGCAGAGGAGAGAATAGGTGAACTAGAAGATAAAGTTATGGAAAAAGAGGAAGCTGAGAAAAAGAGAGATAAAAAAATCCAGGAGTATGAGGGGAAAATTAGAGAATTAAGTGATACACTAAAAAGAAATAATATACGCATAATTGGTATCCCAGAGGAGGAAGAGAGAGGGAAAGGGGCTGAAGGGGTCCTTGAAGAAATAATAGCTGAGAACTTCCCTGAACTGGGGAAGGAAAAAGGCATTGAAATCCAAGAGGCACAGAGAACTCCCTTCAGACGTAACTTGAATCGATCTTCTGCACGACATATCATAGTGAAACTGGCAAAATACAAGGATAAAGAGAAAATTCTGAAAGCAGCAAGGGGTAAACGTGCCCTCACATATAAAGGGAGACCTATAAGACTCGTGACTGATCTCTCTTTTGAAACTTGGCAGGCCAGAAAGAATTGGCACGAGATTTTCAGGGTGCTAGACAGAAAAAATATGCAGCCGAGAATCCTTTATCCAGCAAGTCTGTCATTTAGAATAGAAGGAGAGATAAAGGTCTTCCCAAACAAACAAAAACTGAAGGAATTTGTCACCACTAAACCAGCCCTACAAGAGATCCTAAGGGGGACCCTGTGAGACAAAGTCCCAGAGACATCACTACAAGCATAAAACATACAGACATCACAATGACTCTAACCCCATATCTTTCTATAATAACACTGAATGTAAATGGATTAAATGCGCCAACCAAAAGACATAGGGTATCAGAATGGATAAAAAAACAAGACCCATCTATTTGCTGTCTACAAGAGACTCATTTTAGACCTGAGGACACCTTTAGATTGAGAGTGAGGGGATGGAGAACTATTTATCATGCGACTGGAAGCCAAAAGAAAGCTGGAGTAGCCATACTTATATCAGACAAACTAGACTTTAAATTAAAGGCTGTCACAAGAGATGAAGAAGGACATTACATAATAGTTACAGGGTCTATCCATCAGGAAGAGCTAACAATTATAAATGTCTATGCACCGAATACCGGAGCCCCCAAATATATAAAACAATTACTCATAAACACAAGCAACCTTATTGATAAGAATGTGGTAATTGCAGGGGATTTTAATACACCACTTACAGAAATGGATAGATCATCTAGACACACGGTCACTAAAGAAACAAGGGCCCTGAATGAGACATTGGATCAGATGGACTTGACAGATATATTTAGAACTCTGCATCCCAAAGCAACAGAATATACTTTCTTCTCGAGTGCACATGGAACATTCTCCAAGATAGATCATATACTGGGTCACAAAACAGCCCTTCATAAGTTTACAAGAATTGAAATTATACCATGCTTACTTTCAGACCACAATGCTATGAAGCTTGAAATCAACCACAGAAAAAAGTCTGGAAAACCTCCAAAAGCATGGAGGTTAAAGAACACCCCACTAACGAATGAGTGGGTCAACCAGGCAATTAGAGAAGAAATTAAAAAATATATGGAAACCAACGAAAATGAAAATACAACAATCCAAACGCTTTGGGACGCAGCAAAGGCAGTCCAGAGAGGAAAATACATTGCAATCCAGGCCTATCTCAAGAAACAAGAAAAATCCCAAATACAAAATCTAACAGCACACCTAAAGGAACTAGAAGCAGAACAGCAAAGGCAGCCTAAGCCCAGCAGAAGAAGAGAAATAATAAATATCAGAGCAGAAATAAACAATATAGAAACTAAAAAAACTGTAGAGCAGATCAACGAAACCAAGAGTTGGTTTTTTGAAAAAATAAACAAAATTGACAAAACTCTAGCCAGGCTTCTCCAAAAGAAAAGGGAGATGACCCAAATAGATAAAATCATGAATGAAAATGGAATTATTACAACCAATCCCTCAGAGATACAAACAATTATCAGGGAATACTATGAAAACTTATATGCCAACAAATTGGACAACCTGGAAGAAATGGACAAATTCCTGAACACCCACACTCTTCCAAAACTCAATCAGGAGGAAATAGAAAGCTTGAACAGACCCATAACCAGCGAAGAAATTGAATCGGTTATCAAAAATCTCCCAACAAATAAGAGTCCAGGACCAGATGGCTTCCCAGGGGAGTTCTACCAGACGTTTAAAGCAGAGATCATACCTATCCTTCTCAAGCTATTCCAAGAAATAGAAAGGGAAGGAAAACTTCCAGACTCATTCTATGAAGCCAGTATTACTTTGATTCCTAAACCAGACAGAGACCCAGTAAAAAAAGAGAACTACAGGCCAATATCCCTGATGAATATGGATGCAAAAATTCTCAATAAGATACTAGCAAATAGAATTCAACGACATATAAAAAGAATTATTCACCATGATCAAGTGGGATTCATTCCTGGGATGCAGGGCTGGTTCAACATTCGCAAATCAATCAACGTGATACATCACATTAACAAAAAAAAAGAGAAGAACCATATGATCCTGTCAATCGATGCAGAAAAGGCCTTTGACAAAATCCAGCACTCTTTCTTAATAAAAACCCTTGAGAAAGTTGGGATAGAAGGAACATACTTAAGGATCATAAAAGCCATTTATGAAAAGCCCACAGCTAACATCATCCTCAACGGGGAAAAACTGAGAGCTTTTTCCCTGAGATCAGGAACACGACAAGGATGCCCACTCTCACTGCTGCTGTTTAACATAGTGCTGGAAGTTCTAGCATCAGCAATCAGACAACAAAAGGAAATCAAAGGCATCCAAATTGGCAAAGATGAAGTCAAGCTTTCGCTTTTTGCAGATGACATGATATTATACATGGAAAATCCGATAGACTCCACCAAAAGTCTGCTAGAACTGATACAGGAATTCAGCAAAGTTGCAGGATACAAAATCAATGTACAGAAATCAGTTGCATTCTTATACACTAACAATGAAGCATCAGAAAGACAAATAAAGAAACTGATCCCATTCACAATTGCACCAAGAAGCATAAAATACCTAGGAATAAATCTAACCAAAGATGTAAAGGATCTGTATGCTGAAAACTATAGAAAGCTTATGAAGGAAATTGAAGAAGATTTAAAGAAATGGAAAGACATTCCCTGCTCATGGATTGGAAAAATAAATATTGTCAAAATGTCAATACTACCCAAAGCTATCTACACATTCAATGCAATCCCAATCAAAATTGCACCAGCATTCTTCTCGAAACTAGAACAAGCAATCCTAAAATTCATATGGAACCACAAAAGGCCCCGAATAGCCAAAGGAATTTTGAAGAAGAAGACCAAAGCAGGAGGCATCACAATCCCAGACTTTAGCCTCTACTACAAAGCTGTCATCATCAAGACAGCATGGTATTGGCACCAAAACAGACACATAGACCAATGGAATAGAATAGAAACCCCAGAACTAGACCCACAAACGTATGGCCAACTCATCTTTGACAAAGCAGGAAAGAACATCCAATGGAAAAAAGACAGCCTCTTTAACAAATGGTGCTGGGAGAACTGGACAGCAACATGCAGAAGGTTGAAACTAGACCACTTTCTCACACCATTCACAAAAATAAACTCAAAATGGATAAAGGACCTAAATGTGAGACAGGAAACCATCAAAACCTTAGAGGAGAAAGCAGGAAAAGACCTCTCTGACCTCAGCCGTAGCAATCTCTTACTCGACACATCCCCAAAGGCAAGGGAATTAAAAGCAAAAGTGAATTACTGGGACCTTATGAAGATAAAAAGCTTCTGCACAGCAAAGGAAACAACCAACAAAACTAAAAGGCAACCAACGGAATGGGAAAAGATATTCGCAAATGACATATCGGACAAAGGGCTAGTATCCAAAATCTATAAAGAACTCACCAAACTCCACACCCGAAAAACAAATAACCCAGTGAAGAAATGGGCAGAAAACATGAATAGACACTTCTCTAAAGAAGACATCTGGATGGCCAACAGGCACATGAAAAGATGTTCAGCGTCGCTCCTTATCAGGGAAATACAAATCAAAACCACACTCAGGTATCACCTCACGCCAGTCAGAGTGGCCAAAATGAACAAATCCGGAGACTATAGATGCTGGAGAGGATGTGGAGAAACGGGAACCCTCTTGCACTGTTGGTGGGAATGCAAATTGGTGCAGCCGCTCTGGAAAGCAGTGTGGAGGTTCCTCAGAAAATTAAAAATAGACCTACCCTATGACCCAGCAATAGCACTGCTAGGAATTTATCCAAGGGATACAGGAGCACTGATGCATAGGGCCACGTGTACCCCAATGTTCATAGCAGCACTCTCAGCAATAGCCAAATTATGGAAAGAGCCTAAATGTCCATCAACTGATGAATGGATAAAGAAATTGTGGTTTATATACACAATGGAATATTATGTGGCAATGAGAAAAAATGAAATATGGCCTTTTGTAGCAACATGGATGGAACTGGAGAGTGTGATGCTAAGTGAAATAAGCCATACAGAGAAAGACAGATACCATATGGTTTCACTCTTATGTGGATCCTGAGAAACTGAACAGGAACCCATGGGGGAGGGGAAGAAAAAAAAAAAGAGGTTAGAATGGGAGAGAGCCAAAGCATAAGAGACTGTTAAAAACTGAGAACAAACTGAGGGTTGATGGGGGGTGGGAGGGAGGAGAGGGTGGGTGATGGGTATTGAGGAGGGCACCTTTTGGGATGAGCACTGGGTGTTGTATGGAAACCAATTTGTCAATAAATTTCATAAAAAAAAAAATGTTCCAAACAAAGGAGCAAGATAAATCTCCAGAAACTGACCAAAATGAAATAGAGTTTGGTCATTCACTGACAGTGAATGCAAATAACTCATGAAGATGCTCACTGAGGTCAAGAAAACAATGTATGAGCAAAGTGAGAATTTCAACATTCTTGGAGATAGAAACTATAATAAAATGTCAAACAGAAATCATAAAGCTGAAGAATACACTAAGCAAACTAAAATATTCATGACAAGCATTCAGTATAAGACTAGATCAAGCAGAAGAAAGGATCAGCAAACTTGAAGATAGGTCTTTGGAAGCAATTCAGTCCGAATAATAAAAATAGAGAAGAATGAAAAGGAGCAAAGAAAGCTTAAGAGACTTAGAGGGCACCATCTAGCAGAACAATATACATATATGTATGAAAGTCTCAGAAGGAGAAGAGAGAGAAAAAAACCAGAAAGCTTATTCAAAGAAATAATAAAAACTTCCCAAACTGGGGAAGGACACAACATCCAGATTTAGGAAGGCCAAAAAACACAAATAAGTTAATTTCAAAGAAATTCGCACCAAGACACATGATAATCGAGTTGTCAAAAGTCAACAATAAAGAGAGAATTTTTAAAGAATCGAGAGAAAAGCAACTTGTTACACACAAGGGAACCCCAAAAAGATGAATATCAGATTTTATGAGGACCTTGAAGGCCAGAGGGAATGGGACAAAATGTTTAAAGTGCAGAAAGAAAAAAAAAACCCTGCCAACTAAGAATACTATACCTGGCAAAACTCTCCTTCAAAAGTGCAGGAGAGATAAAGACTTTCCCAGACAAAAACTGAAGGAGTTTATCAAGACTAGACCTCCCTTACAAGAAATGCTCAAGAGAATTCTTTTAGTTGAAACTAAATTATGCGAAGCAGCAACAGGATAGCATAAGAAAATATGAAACTGTAAGGTATGTACATTAACAAATACAGAACACCGTATTACTATAATTATTACTATAATAGTGGTGAATAAATTCACTGATAATTCTAATATAGAAGTTAAGAGACAAAAATATTTTTAAATAACTGTAACTAAAATATTTAAAAGGTACACAATATAAATAGATGCAAAATGTGACAACAATAGCATAAAGTAGGTGAGGGAGTTAAAATGTTGAGTTTTTGTGTGCTATTAAACATAAGTTGTTATCAGTTTAACATAATGGTATAACTATAGATATTTTATGTAAACACCAATTTAACCACACACACACACACACACACACACACACACACACACACACACAATTCCTATAGAATTTACACAAAAGAAAAAGAGAGGGGCACCTGGGTGGCTCAGTCGATTAAGTGTCCTACTCCCGATTTCAGCTCAGGTCACGATCTCACGGTTCTTGGGTTTGAGACCCATGTTGGGTTCTGCACTGCTAGTGTGGAAGATTCTCCCTCTTTCCCTTTCTCTTTGACCCTCCCCCACTTGTGCATGCTCTCAAAACAAATGAACTTTTAAAAAAGAGAGAGAAAGGAATCAAAGCATATCAATTTTAAAAAATAACAAAACACAAGGAAAGACAAGACTGAAAAAAACAGATAAAAGAACTATAGGCATACCTCATTATATTGAGCTTTCACTTCATTGTGCTTTGCAGATGTTGTGCATTTTACAAATGGAAGGTTTGTGGCAAGCAAGTTTATTAGCATCATTTTTCCATCAGCATTTTCTCACTTCATGTTTCTGTGTCACATTTGGATAATTCTTGCAATATTTCAAACTTTTTTTTATTATTACTATATTTAATAAGGTGATCTGTGATCAGTGACCTTTGATATTATTATTGTAACATTGTTTCAAGCTTGTTAACACAGCATCCATTCTGCAGCCCATGGATCAAGGAGTAATTTCTACTTTCAAGTCTTATTATTTACTAAATACATTTCGTAAGGCTAGAGCTGCCATAGATAGTCATTCTTTTGATGGATCTAGGCAAAGTTAATTGAAAACCTCTGGAAACAATTCACCATTCTGATGCCATTAGAAATACTCATGATTCATGGGAAGGAGTCAAAATATCAATATTAACAGGAGTATAGATAAAGTTGATTTCAACCATCTTGGATGACTTTGAGGGTTTAAGACTTCAGGAGAAAGTAATTGCAGATGTAGTAGAAATAGCAAGAGAACTGGACTGGGAAGTGGAGCCTGAAGGTTTGACTGAATTGTTGTAATCTCCTGATCAAACTTTAATGGAAGAGGAGTTGCTTCTTGTGGATAAACAAAGAAAGTTAGTTTCTTTAGATGGAATCTACTCCTGGTGAAGATGCTATGAAGATTGTTGAAATGACAAAGAACAATTTAGAATATTACATCAACTTAGCTGATAAAGCAGGAACAGGGTTTGAGAGGATTAACTCCGATTCTGAAAGAAGTTCTACTGTGGGTGAAATGCTATCAAACAACATTTCATGCTACAGAGAAATTGCAAAAGGAAGAGTCAATCAATGTAGCAAACTTTGCTGTGTCTTAT
The DNA here is from genome assembly GCF_022837055.1 of Prionailurus viverrinus. Classification (NCBI taxonomy): domain Eukaryota; kingdom Metazoa; phylum Chordata; class Mammalia; order Carnivora; family Felidae; genus Prionailurus; species Prionailurus viverrinus. The sequence continues at coordinate 50,883,717 of NC_062567.1, read as the reverse complement.
TTTAAGAAGTTGCCACAGCACGGGGCACCTGGGTGGCTCACTCAGCTAAGCATCTGACTCTTGATTTCAGCTCAGGTCATGATCCCACAGTTCGTGAGTTCGAACCCTACTGGGGCTGTCAGCACAGAGCCTGGTTGGGATTCTCTCTCCCCACCACCCCTCTTTCCCTGCCCCTCCCCCTGCTCATTCTCTCTCAGCCACTTTCTCTCTCTCTCTCTCTCTCAAAATAAATACATGAGCATTTTTAAAAAAGGAATTGCCATAGCTGTCCCAACCTTTAGTAACTACCACCCTGATCTTTCAACAGCCATGAACTTTGGGGCAAGACCCTCCACCAGCAAAAAGATTATAAATTTCTGGTTAACATTTTTTAGCAATAAAGTATTTTTTTAGTTAATGTATGTACATTATTGTGTTTTTTTTACATAACACTATTGCACACTTAAACTACATTGTAGTGTAAACCTAACTTGTGTGCACTAAGAAACCAAAAAAATCACTTGGCTCCCTTTACTGTGATTGTTGCTTTATTGCGGTGGTCTGGAACCAAAGCCTAAATATCTCTGACGTATACTTGTATAAGACTAACAGAAAACAATACTTTAGCAATAGTAAATCATTTCTATCAATAATTACTTTAAATGTAAATGGATTAAACTCCCCAAACAAAAGACATAAAGTGGCTGAATGTATAAAAAAGAGAAACAAGACTCCACTCTGCCCTGTTTACAAGAAACTCACTTTAGATTTAAGGACACATATAGGCTGAAAGTGAAGTGATGGAAGAAGCGATTTCACGCAATTGGTAACCAAAGGAGAACAGGAATGGTTGCACTGATGGCAGGCAAAATATAATTTAAATAAAAATGTCACAAGAAGCACAAAAAGACATTATATAATGATAAAGGTGTCAAATGACCAGGAAGATATAACTATTATATATATATATATATATATATATATATGTATTTATATATATTATTATATATAATACACGCACACACATATATATACACATACATATATATATCTCCAACATCAGAATGCCTAAATATATAAAGCAAACATTGACAAAACAGAACAGAAACATATACAATACAGCAGGAAAATATATGGCAATACAGTAATAGTAGGAGCCTTTAATACCTCATTTTAGATAATGGATAGAACATCTGGATAGAAGATTAGTAAAGAAATAGAGATCTTGAATGATACTATAAACCAAATGAACCTGAACAACATATATAGGACATTCTACCTAACAACAACAAAATATACATTTGTGTTAAGTGTACACATATCTTTTTCCAAGATATATCACGTTAGGTCATAAAAATCCTTAACAAATTAAAGATTGAAAACATATAGAGTATCTTTTCCCCCCACAATAAAGCTAGAAATCGACAGCAGAAAGAAAATTGGAAAATTCACAAATATGTGAAATTAAACAACACGTTCTCAAATAAAAATGGGTCAAAGAAGAATTCAAACAAAAAATTGAAAATACCTCAAAACAAACAAAAACGAAAACACAATGTACCAAAAATTATGGAATGCAGCAAAAGTAGTATTGAGAGACGTTCATAGTGATAAGCACCCAAGTTAAAAGAAGGAGGAAAGACCTCAAATAAACCATCTAACTTCACATGTCAATGAGCTAGAAAAAGAACAAACTAAGACCAAAGTTAGCAGAAGGATGGAAATAACAAAAGGTAGAACAGGAATAATAAATAACATAAGAAAACAATAGGAAAAATCAGTAAGTTGGTTATTTTAAAAGAGTAAAAAATTGACAAACCCTTAGATTAAGGAAAAAAGCACAAATAAATAAAATCAGAAATGATAAAAAAATACATTATAATTGATGCCATAGAAATAAAAAGGATCTTTAGAAACTAATATGAAAAGGTATACACCAACAAACTGGGTAACTTAAAGGATATGAATAAATTACTAGAAACATACAATGTACCAAAGCTAAATATATAAATATATTAAATATATAAGTATATTAAACATATATAATATACAAACAGTGCATATATATATATATATATATACACACACACACACACACATATATAAATATAAATAAATAAGTACATACACAAACTATATATTTTTTTTCACAAGTTTTGGAGATTAGAACCTAGACATCTTTCTTTGAGGGCTGTTATTCTGCCTATCTATGAATATATTATGTAACATGGAAAGGAGGTATTAAGGTTGCAAATGTAATTAAACTTGTTAATCAGATGACCTTAAAGAGATTATCCTAAATTATCCTGGTTAACCCAATGGGATCACAAAGGTCTTTAAATGTGGAAGAGAGAGGCCTAACAGTCAGTGTTCATGTGATGCAGTGTGAGAATTACTTGACTGACCATGAGCTTTCCATATGAAAGAGAGCCTAGCCACAAACTTTGGGCAGCCTCTAGAAGCTGGAAAAGGCAAGGAAGTGGCTTTTCCCCCTAGAGATTCCAGAAACGAACACAGCCCTGCTAACACCTTGATTTTAGTACATTGTGACTCATTTCAGACTTCTGAACGTCAGGACTTTAAGATTATGAGAGAACTCTAACACATTTATTTTTTTGAGCCATTAAGGGCATATGTATGCACACACACATACACATATGTGTGTTTGTGTGTCAGTGTCAGGTGGTGATAATGCTTTGAAAAAAATAAATCTGGGGCGCCTGGGTGGCGCAGTCGGTTAAGCGTCCGACTTCAGCCAGGTCACGATCTCGCGGTCCGTGAGTTCGAGCCCCGCGTCAGGCTCTGGGCTGATGGCTCGGAGCCTGGAGCCTGTTTCCGATTCTGTGTCTCCCTCTCTCTCTGCCCCTCCCCCGTTCATGCTCTGTCTCTCTCTGTCCCAAAAATAAATAAAAACGTTGAAAAAAAATTAAAAAAAAAAAAAAAGAAAAAATAAATCTTATCAAAGTGTTATGAATAACTAAGGGTATTTTATACAGGGTGGTCAAGGATGAGGTAATGTTTAAATAGAAATGTGAATAAAATGAAGGAGCAAGGTATCTGGAAATAGAACGTTCAGATGGGAAAACAAGTGCAAACTTCTCCAAGTCAGAAGTTTGCTCAGCATTTTTGATAAATAGCAAAAAGGCTAATAAGGCTAAAGGCTAATGTGAAAAGTGAGAGGAAACACAGGATATGAATACCACTAATGATTACATAAGGGATGGTTATTCTGGTTATTTTTGGAGGGTGAGTAGGAATGAAGGCAAAGAGGGGGGACCTTTACTTTTGTCCTATTATATATGGGTTTTGATGATGATGCATTACTATTTCTTGTCTTGAAATTTTATTGTAACATAAAAGTATAAGAAATCTGAAACACAGAAATATCAAGTGTAAAGATGAAGAATATATATATATATATATATATATATATATATATATATATATGATGAAAATATACATGATGTGGTTGGTTTAGTCCAAAAATTAAGGAAAAGGGGGATGAAAGAATCAAATTCTGTTGTTTTTATTTTTAAAAACCTATTATCTATTTGCACTTTTATACATCTCTGAGTTTGTATATACATGCCAATAATAACATGTGTAAATGTGTGTGCCCATGCACATAAACAAGTGTAAGAATCCTATGGTTGCCTGATACTGAAAATAGTTGGTCTGAAGGTGAATATTTGAAAATATAAAATGAGAAAGATGATTAAATAGCCTACTTATAAATCCCTACCTACCAGAACATCGTAAGGGGTCTAATATTATGGAAAGCTATAGTTACTTCAGAAATGTGGAATAGAATTGGGAGCATGGGATTTGGAATCAGACTGCCTAAGTTCAGACCGTGGCTCCACCACTTACCAGCTTTGGGACTGAGAAGTATTCATTTGCCCTCTCTGTATCTAAGTTTTTTCATCTGTAAAAGAGAGATAATAGCATCTGGCTGATGGAACTTTGGTAAGGAATAAACCTACTAAAAGAAATATAACACTAGAACAGGGTCTGGCATATAATATGTGCTCAATAAATGTTAACTTCTATTGTTATTATTGCTCTCTGGTCTAGATTATTAGACTGCAATTAATATACATTATACACACAAACTTTCTAACTTCTAGCTCCTCTCCAAATATGCTGCAAGGGACTGTTCTAGCAGTTTTAATTGTTTCAGCCAGATTGTTGTCACTTTACTATGCATATGCAAATGAAATTACTGTAACCCTTAATGTTAAAAAGAAGCAGAGAGATTGTTTTGTTTTGTTTTTTTTTTTTCCATTGGATATCCTTTCCTGATTTGTCAAAGATTAGTTGGCCATACTTTTCTGGGTCTAATTCTGAAGTCTCTATTCTATTCCATTGGTCTATGTGTCTGTTTCTGTGCCAATACCATGCTCTCTTGATGATTACAGCTTTGTAGAAGAGGCTAAAGTCTGGGATTGTGATGCCTCCTGCTTTGGTCTTCTTCAAAATTACTTTGGCTATTTGGGGTCTTTTGTGGTTCCATACAAATTTTAGGATTGCTTGTTCTAGCTTTGAGAGGAATGCTGGTGCAATTTTGATTGGGATTGCATCGCATGTATAGATAGCTTTGGGTAGTATTGACATTTTAACAATATTTATTCTTCCAATCCATGAGCATAGAATGTTTTTCCATTTCTTTATATCTTCTTCAATTTCCTTCATAAGCTTTCTATAGTTTTCAACATACTTTAACAAATGGTGCTGGGAGAACTGGACAGCAACATGCATAAGAATGAAACTAGACCACTTTCTTACACCATTCACAAAAATAAACTCAAAATGGATAAAAGACCTGAATGTGAGACAGGAAACCATCAAAACCCTAGAGGAGAAAGCAGGAAAAAAACCTCTCTGACCTCAGCCGCAGCAATTTCTTACTTGACACATTCCCAAAGGCAAGGGAATTAAAAGCAAAAATGAACTATTGGGACCTCATCAAGATAAAAAGCTTCTGCATTGCAAAGGAAATAATCAACAAAACTAAAAGGCAACCAACGGAATGGGAAAAGATTTTGCAAATGACATATCGGACAAAGGGCTAGTATCCAAAATCTATAAAGAGCTCACCAAACTCCACACCCAAAAAACAAATAATCTAGTGAAGAAATGGGCAGAAAACATGAATAGACACTTCTCTAAAAAAGACATCCAGATGGCCAACAGGCACATGAAAAGATGCTCAACGTCGCTTCTCATCAGGGAAATACAAATCAAAACCACACTCAGATACCACTTCACACCAGTCAGAGTGGCTAAAATGAACAAATCAGGAGACTATAGATGGTGGAGAGGATGTGGAGAAATGGGAACTCTCTTGCACTGTTTGTGAGAATGCAAACTGGTGCAGCCGCCCTGGAAAACAGTGTGGAGGTTCCTCAAAAAATTAAAAATAGATCTACCCTATGACCCAGCAATAGCACTGCTAGGAATTTACCCAAGGGATACAGGAGTGCTGATGCATAAGGGCACTTGTACCCCAATGTTTATGGCAGCACTTTCAACAATAGCCAAATTACAGAAAGAGCCTAAATGTCCATCAACTGATGAATGGATAAAGAAATTGTGGTTATATACACAATGGAGTACTATGTGGCAATGAGAAAGAATGAAATATCGCCTTTTGTAGCAATGTGGATAGAACTGGAGAGTGTTATGCTCAGTGAAATAAGACATACAAAGAAAGACAGATACCATATGCCTTCACTCTCATGTGGATCCTGAGAAACTTAACAGAAGATCATCGGGGAGGGGAAAAACAAACAAAAAAAAGGTTAGAGAAGGGGGAGCCAAACCATAAGAGACTCTTAAATACTGAGAATAAACTGAGGGTTGATGGGGGGTGGGAGGGAGAGTAGGGTGGGTGATGGGTATTGAGGAGGGCACCTGTTGGGATGAGCACTGGTGGTATATGGAAACCAATTTGACAATTAATTTCATATTAAAAAATAAAAATAAAAATAAATAAAAAGCAGAAACAGCCCAGCACACCATATTACCCTTAGACTTACATTTACCACTACCTTTTACCTGTGACTGCTGTTCAAATATTTCATCAGAACAGACTTTATCAGTAATATCTGAAAACAAACAAAACATGTTCTCTGGACAAAGTTAAAAGGGGCCTTACATAACATTATTGCAATTGAGTCTGACTTCTGTAGTCCTTATTCAGCAATTAAGACTACATCTGTGAGTAAAAAAACAAAAAAACAAAAAAACAAAAAACAAAAAATAATTCAAAATATTGATAAAAGGCAGCCATGATTATTATTTTTTTTTATTTCTTCAAAACTTCTCTACAGGAGTTTAAAGGCTTTGACGTGGGTTTAAAGGTTTTTGATTTACAAGCTAGATGAATTTAGGCAAACTTCTCAATTTTCCTCAATCTTTGTTTCTTCAACACTGTGCTCAGGGAGTACTTTATTCTATGAAAATCCCAATACAGTCTACCATTTAATGTCTCATAGTTTTAAGACAAAATCAAAACACAAGAGTATTATTTTCAGTAACTTGCATGTGAAAAAATTAAATGGCTGTCCTAAGTTAGTAGTTAGTAACTAGGTGTTTGGACGTCTTTCGATTATTACTACAAATCTCTTTTCCATCATACTCTGTTATTTAAATTATTAGAATGAAAAATGCCTTTCTCTAAAAGAAAAAAAATTAATAGGTCAAGACCGCAAAGTGATTCACAAGACTAAATAATCCATTGCTTATAAGTCAATTCTAAGAATATATTTATATATTATTCATTATATAGTGACTTATTTTAATGACATCTATAAATATCTTTTGGTCCATCAAGTACCAAAGAGAAGATTTCTAAATCAAAAGACTTCTAAATTTTTAACATTAACAAACTCTTAGCCAGTGGTGGTATCACTAAGAAATTCCTTTTTTCAGATTTAAAGACTCATTTAAATCATGATATAGATCATTCTATTAATATTTTAGTGTATGCTTTCATTAAAAATGCTAATTTGAAATGAAATATTCTTTTTAAAAACTGGCTGTGGTTTTTTAAAAAAATTCCCCCTTCACTTGTTTTAATTCGGAAACATGAAATTCTTTCTACCCTGAATCCATTGCAGCATCTAGTTTCCCTTTTCTCTGAAGGTGTTGTCTCTGCTGTCTTTTTCAAATGTTGATTTGGGTCCATCATTGAGTGTTTTCAATTGTAGTTGATGCTTGGTTTGAAACGACCACCTATTCAGGGAGAAAAAGGATAACTTATTTCACTTTGACAATATATAATTCAGAAATATGCTGTAAGGCTGACATTAATCAATAGATAAACCCACTAATACTCATTCGGGGTCTTCAATGTCCAGAGCACTAGGCAAATGCTAGACACCAAAGGAAGGGGGAAACACATGCACACACAGAGTCCTAATTTCCAGGGATTACAATTTGTTTGGGAAGATAAATTTCTGAAAATAATTTGAAACAACAAATGAATAGTATAGATCATACACTAGATGAGATCAAAAATTTAAAGTACTGAAAGAAAAATTTAAGTGTTTCACATATCTCCATTATAAAATTTAGGTAGGCAAATATATATTTAATTCATCTTTATAGTTTTACAAAGGGTCAAACTGTGCCTTGTACATAGTAGACAGTCAAAATGGGTAGACAGAAAAATAATGTAAGGAATTGTAATTAGAGTGACCTAAGAAGGTTTCATGGAAGAGATACCTCAGGAACCAGGTATGAAATGCAGGTCGAGTTTGGACTTGTTAAAGAGTACCTCTCAGAGAGACTCTGGCCATGCTTGACCTTACCACTATCACAACCCTACTTTATTTTTATTTTGTTCATTTACTTTCGAAGATAAAATGTATGCAGTTGCATGTATGTAAAATATATGTATTTGAAAGTACAAAATATCAAAAAGACGTATATTAAAGAATCTTTCTGTAGCCCTTGTCTACCCAACATCCAGTCTCTTATTCTGAGGACTAATTTAACCAGTTCTCAGTGAATATTATCCAGAAATGTGATATGCATTTTTAATTAAATACATAACAGCTTCCTTTTTTAACACAGATGGTGGCATACCGTTAACACTGCTCTCTACCTTTTTATGCTACTTTATAGTAATGACTTTTTTTCAGTTTCTTTATGGTTGTAGTTATCCTATTGTCCATAATATATCTAGTTACATGTTGATAAACATTTAGTGTCTAAATATTTCATACTAGAAAATTTTTTTAAAAAATTTTAACGTTGATTAATTTGTGAGACAGCGAGAGATAGGGCATGAACGGGGGAGGGTCAGAGAGAGAGAGACACACACAGAATCTGAAACAGGCTCCAGGGTCTGAGCTGTCAGCACAGAGCCCCACGCGGGGCTCGAACTCACAGACCGCGAGATCATGACCTGAGCTGAAGTCGGACGCTTAACCGACTGAGCCACCCAGGCGCCCCTAGAAAATTTTTTTAATATGTCATTTTATTTATGTGTAAGATAAATTCTTATGAATTTTGAGGTCAAAATGCAAGATAAATTATAATTTTGTAAATTGTTAAACCTCTATTTTAATTTTAATTTTTTGAGTTTTTATTTAAATTCCAGTCAGCACAGTGTAATAATTAGTTTCAGGTGTAATACATAGTGATTTAATAATTCCATACAACACCCATTGCTCATCATAAGTATACTTCTTAATCCCCATCACCTATTTAACCCATTTCCCCCCGCCCATCTCCCCTCTGGTAACCATCAGTTTGTTCTCTATAGTTAAAAAATCTGTTTCTGGGTTTCTCTCTCTCTCTCTCTCTCTTTGCTCATTTGCTTTGTTTCTTAAATTCTCCATATAAGTAAAATCATATGGTATGTATCTTTCTCTGATTGACTTATTTTATTAAGCCTCTACTTTAAAGACTAGTAAAATGAGTCAACTTGTTCCTTAGATTTGCTCTTTTATATGGAACAGTGAGTTCTTCGCTGAGGTTTAGAAAATGTATTCTTGTTTATACATATCTGCATAATACATACTTATGTATCTAAGATATTTATATATAGAAACACACATAAGCATAGATATATGATAATTAATAGGGCTATAATTATACAATATATTTAAAATATGTCATATGTGCAGTTGATTCTTATTATTTGCAGTACTTGTATTCTATAAAGTTGATGCAAACAGCAAGACCTGAACATTGTTCCTAATAGAGGGTTAGATGTCCGTGTATCTCTGGCCACATCATTTTCATCAACCAATCAATTTATAACCTTGTTTCATGTGTGCTTCTGTTTAAAGATATCTTATTTAATGTATATTGTTGATCCATTAATTTTAAGTTTGTGGCCAATAGCACTGTCTTGCTCATGCCTGAGGGATGCCTATGTAACTCATATATTCTTTCCATCATGTGCATCACGTCCTTCTTGCACTTAGGAACACTGGCCCACACTTCAGCACTATACTTGGGAGCTGTTTAAACAGCAAAATCATAAAAAAAATGCACAAAAGTGAAAAATTATGGCTCTAAATAAACTGTGAAAAGAACACTTGTTTAGAACATGAGAGCTAAAAAAAGAAGGCAGAGCCACATTTGTCTGACCTCAGCTGGGACCGTGTGTTTTGGATAACTCAGATTTTTTGCCACTCTGGACAAGTTTATGGATGACCATAAAGAACATTAGTATTGATTTTGGGGTTACAAATAAATTTTAGTGAGAAGGCAAGTTCCCAAATACTGAATCCATGAATAATGAGGGTCAACTATGTATTTTATTAATTTATTCAATCAGGATTTATTGAGTCCTTATATTCTAAAGACAATGAATATATATAATGCCAATTTAATAGATAATGTATAACTGTAGAAGTGATAAATATCTGAAGATATTATCATGTGTATGTAAACATATGCATCAATGCAAAAACCCACGTCTATGTACATCTAAGTAAATCCTAGTTATTCCACTTTTTTTGCATGTGCTCCAAACATGCCTATACCTTTTCAGTTACTAAGTGGAGAAGAATGAGGAAGAAATCAGTAGTTAGGGACCCCAAAGTCATAACCAGCCCTTTGATAAATTTCCTGTTATATTTTTCATGAATACCTTCTTCTGTATCTTTCCCCAGAATTTAAATGGTTAGGAAGTCATTTTTTCCACTTAAATCTATTACTGAAAATCTCTTTGAATGATTTATGAGGTGTATATACACCCTATAGCTTTAGTTCTGTTTGTTGTGCTTTGTTTTTTGGCTACTGAACAAGTATTCTTTTTCTTTTTTCTTTTTCTTTAATTTTTTTTTTTAGAGAGAGCGAGTGAGCAGGGGAGGGGAAGAGAGGCAGAGAGAATCTCAAGCAGGCTCCCCAATGACCCTGAGATCCTGACCTGAGCCAAAATCAAGTGCTGGACACTTAACCAACTGAGTCACCCAGGAGCCCTGTGAACAAGTATTCTTTATTGCAGTCTTGCCCTGTTTATTGCATTTGATTAAATTATGATTTCTTATTTTATTTCTATCATATCCGTCTTCAGAGTCTTTCAGAGGTCCCCTGTATCATACAGAATAAAATTCACACTTCCTATTTGAGATTCTTTACAAACTAAACCCAGCCCTTGTTTTCAGTCTCATTTCCCAACACATCCATTAGCACCTACAGCCATATGGAACCAAGTGTCCCTAGAATGCTCTGCCCTATGTTTCTTCTTAACCTGTAATGTTCTTCCTCATCTTTTCATGGTAATTCTGCCCCAAATCACTCTTGTTAGATATTTTCCCAGTTACTCCCAATTGAAAAAAACCTTTCTCACACTGCTGCTTATAACTTGTAACACAGTCATTACTTTTCCCTGTTATTTCTACAACTTTCTCAAATTCCATACCTCTCTCCTAGATACCAAGAAAAAATAGCAAAAAAGTGGGAAATGTAGGACTTCCCCCCCTCATGTCTGAGAAAGACTGAATTGTAATAGGTAACCTCAAAGTAATAACGGAGTTGGAGTATCAATTTAGGTTTGACTCTTACCACCACACTTTTTACTTCATCATGGCATTTTAAACCTGATTGGAGAATTTAACTTACTTTTCTCTGGACACTTTTTTTTCCCCCTCAGGGCCCCAAACAACTGACATTTAAATACACTTTGGGGACACAATATGTTTCTAAGACAGAACCACAGGCATTCAGACACAGCACTGCCATTCTTTCTTCAACAGAACAGCCCAGTTCTGCCTCATTTGATTGGGCTGGAGTGGAGGGCAGAATCTCACTAGCCTCTCCTTACCTGTGTCAAGCTTTTACTGTTAGAGAGATCATAAAAAAGCAGTGCAAGCAGGTGACCCAGTCTCTACTGTATACCTATGGAACCGAGGAGGAAAAAAAGAGAAAACAAATTTATTAACTTTTTAGACCTTTTATGAAGGATTTTCTTCATTTTCTACCTCACTTTTGCAGTCACAATGGTCTATTAAGAGTAGCCACCTTCCTGAATTGGAGAAGGGAACTAATATTTATTGAATTCTTAGTTTATGCCAGGAACCATGCTGGGAAAATTTTTTTTCTCATTTGATCAGAGACAAAATTATCTAGAAAACTTCTTTCTTTGTCCTCACCTTGAGTCAAATGAGTTGAAACAGGAACGTAGAGGTGGGTAAGTGACTTTGAGACATGTCCCATTTTTTTTATGTTTGCCAACTAACTCTCCACCCTATATTATCCAGTTAATATGGGATAAAAAAGGGAAGGAATAGATCTAATTATTCCATATAGTCAGTGCAAATAAATGCCTTGTAGTATATTTTGAGAAGGTAAACAGAGATCCGTTTTTTTTAACTTGAAGTTTCACTTATCTAGAAAGTAATGGTAACAGGGTTTCAAAATTTATTTTTAAATTATGAATGTCTTATTTTCTACATTTTAACTTTCAGAGCATAGAAACCTGAGGCTCATCTATCTCCAGAAGTCATATTTAATAAATTTTATAGGCTTACATATAAGTGTGCTGAAGACAAAGCATAAAACATGTAATATTTATCATGTTCATCAAAACATTTTTTTCCCTTGAAATCTGTGGCAGTTTCTCACATAGAAGGAACACTGAAATTAGAGGTTCTCAAAGGTTCTTACCTGGACTTAGATCCTACACCAGTAGCAAGGAGTCCATCCCTTTATCTGTTGTTAAAATCTCTCTTTAAATAGTGAGTTGGCTTTTTTTTTTTATCAGTTCAGTGATGATTAACCATATTATTAGGTCATTGTCCTAAGTAAGCAGAAGAAAATTAATTATTCTAAGAGCCTGCTCCAGACTTCTACATTTTAAAAGTTATATATTTTGTGATCTCAGTCTATTAATTACCAATGTTGTGGTTGGACCCATTCAGGTGGTTTTTATTATGATTTCAAGATGCCTCTCAGCAATAAACCATCAGGGAACTTTGGAAAAATACAGGTTTATTTCTTATAGGACTGGGGATTTACACAACACACATGGGAGCAAACAGCAAGGTCATAGGTAGAGGGAGAGAGCGCAAAGCCTGGGGTTCTGCTTTTATTCAAGATGCTCCTCAGCAATAAGCATCAGGGAACTTTGAAAAACTACAGGTTTATTTCTTATAGGATCTGGGATTTACACAGCACACGTGGAGGCAAACAGCAAGGTCATAGGTAGAGAGAGAGAGTGCAATGCCTGGGGTTCTGCTTTTATTGGGGGTGAAGGTTGAGGCCTAGGGTTTTACCAAATCACTCTTATTGGTGAATTTAAAACATAAGAGTGAAAATGTAAAGCTCAGGAAAAGTAAAAGAAAAGTGACCCCAAATGGTCAGTTTTTGAAATCAACCAAGATCTCTAAAACAAAGATGCCTCAAAGGTGGAGGATGGGGGATGGCTCTTTATCTGTTCTGTGGCTGGCAGCTGTTTATTTGAGATAGCTCTCTTTGACGTGTCTGCCTCTTTGAAATGGATGCTTTGGCAATCAGAGCTTAACCTAGGCACTTGTGTTACAGAAAAGGAAAAAAAATGTCAGATTTTACACTACATTACATTAATTTCTCAGAATTTATAAATTATTTTTATGTAAAAGTTTAATTATTAAACTTCATTTCTGAGAATAACTTATATTTGCTTGAGTTGGTTGCATAATATTTTTTCTTTAAAAATACAAACATAGATTATCTAAGATATTTAGAACTAGAAAAGAATTCAAGGCAGTTTTTTAAATGTGTCTACTGGTTCCTTTAGCATTTAAGATAAAACATACTCTTTTGCTTGATACTTTGGTACAGTTCTAATACAGGGTCAATGAATACTGCATACATACACACACACACACATATATATATAGCTATTAGAGAACACCATATATATATGTGTATATATATATATGTATATATGTATATATATGTGTATATATACGTATATATGTATATATATGCTTGTATGTATACGTGCACACACACACATGCATATATAGCAATGTGAGACTGCATATATGAAAACATTACCCCTTAATCACTTCTATAAGACAATTACTGGAACAGCTGCAGCAATATGTATTTAAATTCTGTATCTCAGTTATTTGATACATTAGCTCTGTCCATGTTTATTTTTAGAAGCATTGGAATCACAGGAGGAACCAGAGATTGTGGAGGGATAGAAGAGTTGGGAGACCCCCAATTTTCCAAGTAAGGGGAACTGAGAAATGTAGAACTGGGACAAAGGAAATTAAGATCTGGTTTTCCAGATAGCCCTCTGCTGAGTCAGAATCTATAGTAGTCCAGGCCCACCCATCCACCCAACAATCTCCCCACTTGGAAATTTTGATTCCATTTATGAAAGTTTTTTTTTTAAATAAGCACTTCATTTAATATTTATGTATCTCTAGATTTTGAGAACCACTAGAGCAGACCTAGAGAATACTTTCAGGACATTATGGACTTCCCTATTATTCAGAGTGGAAATAAGTTTAGGGGCTTCTACGGTAGTGATTTCCTCTTCAAATTTCCATTCTACCAAGGGGGAATGAAGGTAAAATAGTACAAATTAAGAACCATATTAATCCCTAAACTAAGGCCTTCTGGTGAAATCCTGGAGTGTTTTCATAGGTCAAAGAGCGTCTTCTGTGCTCTTCCTTCCGTATGACTGTTTAATTACTAATTAGACCGTGCTTGTGCAACTTGTGGAGAAGTAAGGTGGTCAGAGGAAAGATGTTACAATAGTTCCTTTAAGATCCATATAATGCTAACATCCATGGGTCAGGAGAATTGTATAATTTTATAAAAATATTCTAGTGATATTTGTTTCAGAGATTATCATTACAGTTCTGATGGCATATCATAGTCCTTGAAATCTGATAGACTTCAATGCCAATTTGTCTCTGCTACTTGCTAGCAGTATGAGCTTAAGGTTACTTAAGATTTCTAAGCATCAATATCCTCATCTGTAAAATACAATACTTGGAGTAAGGATTAAATAATGTATATAAAGTGCTTTACACAGTACTTGACATTATAGTTCAATATCTACTTTCTAATAGGATTCATTGTATGATGTTTGTATTATAAATATTTACAGCAATTAATTCACATCAAATTAGTAAAAATAACATCTCTAAGACATGTGCCTAGCAGTTTCTTCTGGCAATTTTTATTGCCCGAGTTCTCAGGCATGCTTTGAGAGAAAGGCTTCAAGCTCAAAGCAAACATGCTGCCACCTGTCTACCCCACTTCCCTTGGCAATGGTCATGAGGCAGCTCCAGGAGGTATATACTCCTGGAAAGAACCCAACATTTCTGTATGTACTGATGCTAAAGCCCTTGTGTCATTATGATTACTCTTACTGTGACCATCACCTTTGTTATTATAGGTACCACCATAAGAAGGAAGGTATTTCCTGATCAGTCTCATCACCTCCTCTCTAATCCCCATATGGCTCTGCCAAGCCTGAACTAAGACCCTTTTCTTGAGCTTTTGGAACTCATGGTTAATCAAACATAGAATTCCCTTTACCTTCAGTCTCTTCTCTGAATTTCTTGCTGTTGTTCATCTCTTGCTCTAACTTAAACCTGGCACTTTCCTGAAGACTGCCTCTCCCGCTGCTGTAATCAGTGGGAGCGGCACTATTCTCCATATTGCTCCATACCAGATGGGCTGGTTTTCAGTTTGCTCTACTTTGCTACTTCCCTTCTGTGTTCATTCCCTCTTCTCTCAGAAGGCATAGTTTTGAATTTCATATCAAAAGACACTATCACTTATCCTTCTTCTTGTTGGAATCATCTAATCCTTCAGTCACTTCCACTTATTCTGTGACAGTTTAAGCTCCTGGTTCAAAGTCAATCTCTCAGAATGTTACTGTTATCATAATTATTGGTGATTTCAATGATCATGGAGATAATCCTTTTAATTTTCTGGCTTCTTGGTTTTTAACTTTCCTTCTCCAATGATCTTGCTTTTCTATCTACTCCAATGGATATATCCTAGACCTTGTTACACAAAAAACTGGAACTTCCCCCATAATATCATTGCCAAGGATTGGTTTACCACTATCTTTCCAGCATATACTGTGTTATACCTCAGATGCAACAACACTTTCACTAATCAGGATCTATAAACCACTGATTGATTCTACCAGAGATTGCATTGTTCTTGGTTTCATGTCCTCATTTTCCTGCATTTCTGGGTTAGATTCAATGGTCATGGTAATAACTTTTTTCCATATCTCTTCAAGTCATTATTGACCTTTGCATCATCTTAATTGCTTAGCTACAACCTTGATTAACCCCAACTCTCAGACTACTCTGTCAATTCATCCATGCTACTGAATGAGGTTGAAGAAAAACCCTCAACATATTGACTTTAAGTTTATGATTAAGAAACTCAAATGAGCCTTTGTGTAGGTATCATGCTGCATTTTCCTAATTTGTGTCACCTTGTTTTTGACTCTTTTTATTTTTTTTTAAATTTTTTTTCAACGTTTTATTTATTTTTGGGACAGAGAGAGACAGAGCATGAACGGGGGAGGGGCAGAGAGAGAGGGAGACACAGAATCGGAAACAGGCTCCAGGCTCCGAGCCATCAGCCCAGAGCCTGACGCGGGGCTCGAACTCACGGACCGCGAGATCGTGACCTGGCTGAAGTCGGGCGCTTAACCGACTGCGCCACCCAGGCGCCCCTTGACTCTTGTTAAACTTAATTTATCTCCTCAAAACTCTAAAACATCCTTTCCTATCTTTACCTTCAGCTGGTGACTATTTCAGTGACAAAAAATGAAGAACAAAACTCAAAACCTCCTTCCAATACATCTATCTACCTATAGCATCAGTGCCACATATTTTGCCTTGAGGAACTGTCCATGCTGCAGCCAAGATCATTCTCCATTTGTGCACCAGATTGTCTCCTCTCCTTGTGTTCCAAAGGATATCAATTTTCCGGCTCTAAAGAAATGTTCCCATCAGCATATAAGCATCCTGTCACTCTCCCATGTTCATAAATCCCTCTTTTGATTCTGTACC
Organism: Prionailurus viverrinus; assembly: GCF_022837055.1. Taxonomy (NCBI): domain Eukaryota; kingdom Metazoa; phylum Chordata; class Mammalia; order Carnivora; family Felidae; genus Prionailurus; species Prionailurus viverrinus. Next base: position 50,867,230 of record NC_062567.1, on the reverse strand, counting down.
TTTTACAGGTATTGCACTATTTTTGTACTGTTAAAAAGTCTTCTCAAAAGACTTATCTATAATATCGTTTTCTATTCCTTTTCTCACATTCTTTCCTGAGTACACTCAATCAAGTTTATACCCCCAATTCCACTCAAACTACTCTTCCCTAAGTCATAAATTACCTAAATGCTATAACGTGATGGTCTTTATCTGACTTGAACTATTAGCCATCTTTCAGAGCTGACTATTCCCTTCTCCAGGAAACAGTTTTCAGGATACTATCCTTTGTGGTTTTCCTCTTAACTCATTGGCTTCCATTTCCACTTCATGTACTAAATATTCTATATATCTTTGGCCTCTTTTTTTTTTTTAATTTTTTTTTTCAACGTTTATTTATTTTTGGGACAGAGAGAGACAGAGCATGAACGGGGGAGGGGCAGAGAGAGAGGGAGACACAGAATCGGAAATAGGCTCCAGGCTCTGAGCCATCAGCCCAGAGCCCGACGCGGGGCTCGAACTCACAGACCGCGAGATCGTGACCTGGCTGAAGTCGGACGCTTAACCGACTGCGCCACCCAGGCGCCCCTATCTTTGGCCTCTTAATGGGAATGTCTCAGGATTCAATTCCCACTTATTCCATGACAGTCTTACAAGTCACTCCCAATTATTCCATGACAGCCTCAGAATTCAACCATTATATTTTGGTGATCTCATCTATTCTCATATCTTTAATATTCTCTGTATGTTGAGAATTCTAAAATTTTTACCTCTGGTAAAGACTTTATTCCTGAGATTTTTCCTCAAGACTTTATGGTAGATTTTTCCATTGCCTGCTCACCATCTCCCTTTACATAGATAATAGGCTTCTGATACTAAAAAATTTTAAAGCTGTTCCTCTCATCTTCCTTTCCCAAACCACTCCTATAATATTCCCCATCTCAGTCAATTGTAGTTCTATCCTTTTAGTTGTGTGTACACATGCGCACATGTACACACACATGCACACACACTATTGGAATAATTCTTGACTCTTCTTTTACTCAAAGCATACGTTCTAATTTCAAAATATACCCAGAATCTGACTTTTTCTCACCACCACCACGGCTGTCGTTCTGGTCCTGAATTATTGCGACATTCTCCAATTCGTGTTTCAGCTTATCTCTTTAAATTCACCAACTGCACTCTCCCATGTAAACTTCACCACAGCAGCCAGAATTCCATCATGTCAAAACAGGTCATATCATGACACTGATCTGCTCAAATCCTCCAATGGCTTCCTACCATTCAGCATGAAGTCCAAAGAATGGCCTTAAGACTTTTAAGATATAGACCCCATATTCAGAGTATTTGTATTTGCTGTTCTTCCAATCTATTCTTCTCTAGATATCTGCATAGCTCACTCCATCACCATCTTTTATCACCCACACAAATGATACCTTTTATCTTACTTTCATTCAACATCATTATTGTGAAACTCAATCATATTGTTGTGTATATCAGTTCATTCCTTTCTATGCTGATTAGCTCACATTATACAAATTATTTCAATTTCTTTATCTACTCAGCTGTTTATTGAAATGTGAGTTGTTTCCAGTTGGCTATTACAATTAAGTGTTATCAATATTTGTTTATAAGACTTTGTGTGGGCATATGCTTTCATTCTCTTGAAAAATGCCTACTGGTGGAATGCCTGGGTCATATGAGAGTTGTGTACTTAAGTTTTTAGGAAATTTCTAACATAGTTGTATTATTTTACATTCTCAATAGCAATGTATAAGAGTTTTGTTCCTCTCCCTCCTAATAGTTGGTATGAATAGTCTTTAAATTTTATTCCTTCTAATAGATATGTGGTAGTATGTAATTCTGATTTCAAATTTGCATTCACCTAATGACTAATGATGTTGAGCATCTTGTCATGTGCTTATTTGCTATCCTTCTCTCTTTCTTTCTGTCTTTTGGTAAAATGTCTGCTCAATTTTTTTTACTCAGCATTTACTGGGATGTTTGTCCTCTTATTAATAAGTTGTAAGAGTTATTTAGACGTCTACAAACAAGATCTTTGTTGGGTATACATTTACAAATGTTTTCAAGTCAGAACCTTAAAATTTTGATGAAGTCTAATTTAATTTTTTTATGTTTATTTCTGACAGAGAAAGCGAGAGAGAGCTAGTAAGAGCAGGGGAGGGACAGAGAGAAAGGGAGACAAAGAATCCAGGCTCCAGGCTCTGAGCTGTCAGCACAGAGTCCAATTCAGAGCTCAAACCCATGAACCCTGAGATCATGACCTGAGCCAAAGTCAGACGCTTAACCTTCTGAGCCACCCAGGTGCCCCTGATGAATTCTAATTTATCAATTTTTCTTTACCTTTTGTGCTTTTTGTGTTCTGAGAAATCTTTGCCAAAATCAAGGTCAATAAATTTTTCTTGTTTTGTTCTAGAGCTGTTAGCTATTATGTTGAAGTCTATACTCCATTTTGAGTTGTTCTTGGTATAAGACATGAGGCAAGGTTCAAAACTTATTATTTTGCATATCATTATCCAATTTATTTAGCATCATTTGTTTAAAACATTATTTCCCTATGAACTTGATTGGAATCTTTGTAAAATAACAGTTAAATATAAATGTGTGGGCCTACTTCTAGACTGTTTATTCTTTCATTGATCAACATGTCTATCTTTATGTCAATACCATACTATCTTCATTGTTATAGCTTCATAACAAGTCTTGAAATCAGATAATATAAGTCTTCCTACTTTGTTCTTCTTTTTCAAGAATGTTATGACTATTCTAGGTCCTTGACATTCCCATAAACATTTTTTAATACACTTGTTAACTTCTGAATAAAACTCTGGTGGAATTTTGGTAGAAAATGCAGTGACTCTATAGATCAATTTTGGAATAATTAGCATCTTGGTAATATTAAGTCATATAATCCATAAACATGGTGTATCTCCCCTTTGCTTAAGTTTTCTTTAATTTTTCATAGCACAGTTTTGTATTTTTCAGTGACAATTCTTTCATATATTTTGTCAAGTTTGTTAAGCATTATTATTTTTATACTATTATAAATTATATTATTTTAATTTCAATTTCTGATTGTTTAATGCTAGTGTATAAAAACTTACATATGTATATTGAACTTATGTCCTGCAATCTTACTAAACTCAGCTGGTAGTTTTACTGGATTTTTAAAAACATACTTCTTAAAATTTTTAATGTAAATTACCATGCTGTGTGCAAATGAAAATGGTTGCCCTTCTTCCTTTCCAATTTGGATGCCTTTCCCCCTGCCTTATTGTACTGTCTAAAACCTGCAGTGTTCTCTCTGGACTATCAGATTATAAAATAGAAATGGTGACAGCAGGTCCCTGCCATGTTCCCAATATTAAGAGGAAAAGTTTTCAGTCTTTCACAATTAAGAATAATGCTAGCTGTAGGTTTTTGTACTTACAGGTTAAAGAGGTTCTCTTTTATTTCTAGTTATCTGAGAATCTTAAATCACTAAGGTCAAACAAAAGTCAATTCAAAAGTCTAAAGTCAATCAAGGTAATTCATTGCATCCATAGAATAAAGAGGAAAAAAAACCCCTAAAATTATATCATCTTAAAATATGTAAAAAAGGCATTTGATAAAACTCTTCTTTAACTCATGATAAAACTCAGCAAACCGTGATTAGAATTTCCTTAAAGTAATGAAGAGTGTCTATCAGAATACCTATATAATCATCATACTTCATTGTATTTTTATTGGACATCATTGTACTAATGAATAGGAAGAAAATAGAAGGGCCAATATATTGAAAGTCCAATGAATTAGGAAGAGACTAATTGAGGGAATGAGATGAGGGGGAAAAGTGGAAATCTAAATGTATTATTGTGAAGCAGTTCCAGGTGATGATAAATACCAGAAAGCAGCTACAAGATGGGGTAACAAAAGTGAAATAGATTACAATTTTTCCAATACTCAGAAAGGTGTCGAATTTCTCCTCAGTTATCTGTGTTGAGTCTTCAGGGCAGCAGATGATGATATATTCTATAAGTACACTCTCAAATCTAGTAGCAACTATGTGTGTTAAGGGAGCACTTCAAATGTGGCTTGTGTGACCAGGAAACTGAATTTATTTTATTTAATTTAGATATAAGTAGCTAGTGCCTACCTTATTGGGCAACATAACTTCAGGTTATCAGTCTGTAGCACGACTGAGGTAGAGCAGAGGAAAAATGGTCTTTTCCTACAAGTGTCACAAAATCTTACTTAACCATTTCTAAGGCTTTTACCGTTTATCTAACTCTTTTCAAGGGCTGAAATACCAAATCATTAGGCTGTTAGGAAACATAGGGGATAAGTAATTCTCTATTATTTCTATTTTCTTATATTATTCCTTTTTTCTCCTTCTCTTTTCTCTCCCTTTACTTTCCTGCTGTATCTCAGGATCAAGGATCAAGCACAAATGACAGAAACATTATAATCACTCATTATGTGGTAGCTATTGTAATAGGCCTTTCTAATTTTATTTTGTTAGAGTGTGTGAGTGGGGGAGAGGGGTACAGGGAGAGAGAGAATCTTAAGCAGGCTCCACGCTCAGTGTGGAGCCCACCATGGGGACGTGAGCTGAAATCAAGGGGGACGCTCAACCAACTGAGCTACCCAGGCTCCCCTAGACCTTTTCTGAGTTTTTCTAATTTTAAACAATGCTACAATGAATATCCTTTTATGTAAACATTTAGATATATCTATGATTTATTTCTATAGTGTATATCCTAGAATCAATATTACCAAATCACAGTATAAGCTTTTCAAAGCTCACTTTTCAAATTGCTTTCCAAAAAAGAATATCTCAAGAACAATGCCTACAAATATATTGCACCTCTGATGGATTATATCCATCAATCATATATTTCTTCAATCTTAGACAATTACAAAATGAAATCTTACTGTTTCATTTTTGCATTTATTTGATTACAGGCTACACTAATGCTAATTCATAAGACTTTATGACAGAGTCCTCTATTATATTTCATATGCTACAAATCTTCTTTACCTCAATTCTCTCTAGGTCACTTTGGCTCAAATTCAGAATAATATTTTTCATACTCAAATGGCAAAAATGTGTGTCCTCTTGAATAGCACCAGTATAACATTTGGTTTTCTGAAAGAGAAATCCTAATTAACCCTGTTTTCTGAAAGATTCTTAACACCTCAGAGCACAAATATTATTTTTTTCTGGAAATTATAACTTTCCTAGAGAATTCTCAAGTTGTTCTCTCTTACACAACATAACAAAGACTAGTCACAATCCCCAAAATTGTCTTTGGAGCAACAGAATTCTCCTGTCCTCAATGACTGCTAACCCCAGGCCTCCAGAAATTTCAGTCATGCCCTTACCTCCTGGGATTGCCTTGTTCCTTTATTCTCGGGCCTTTATAAGTGTGTTTTGTGTACCATGGACTTCCTCATGGCTTCAGATGTCCTCTTAGATACCTTGGCTATCTGTAGCTACCTAACAATTTTCATAAGACAACACATTGGTTAATTTAATCAACCACTCCAGAAGGTAGGACTAGAAAGAGCTGTTTAATTTTGGAGTAATGAAGGCCTAGGTAGACAAGAGCTGATAGTATGCCTGTAAATCAGAAACAAATACAATAATCCAAGTAAAAATTACCTGTGTGGTACTGAAGATTGTAAAATTCTCCAGCCAGTAGATGGAAGCAGAATCCTATCTGTAAAGATGAATACTATAAATAATTCACACATCTGAGTAGTCATTTAGCACTTTGCAGTAAAAGCAGCTTTCATTCTCCAGGGATCAGCTCTTTCTTGGGCAATATTTATGCAGTCACTAATCCCTATTCAAAGGAGATTAGGGCCTTTCACTAATTTAACCCATGCCTAGGATATGACATTTTTTCCACATAATTTCAAGTTAGGTGAAGTAAACATCTAAAGAGTAAAATATCATCTGAGGCTTTCAATGCTAAGAAGCTAATCGTGCTACATGTTTAAATGAATTCTGTTCTTGGCCCATCCTCTCAGAAAAAGAGTGCTACTTGGTTTAAGATCAGAAAGGCAGGATTAGACAAGGACGGGCAAATTCACAGAAGAAAAGGAGTAAGGGGAAGGGCATACATAATTTAGTAAAGGGAATAATGTGGCCTGTGAGTTCCATGAGTGAAAGGATATATCTGTGATGTTTGCTTCATAGGCTAACACAGTTCTGGGCACCTGGTAGATATCCATTAAATAGTTGTTGAATAAAACAGTGAATGGTTAAACAGAAGTTCAAATGGTGTCTCCATATGATTTGCTATCTCAGCAGGTCACTTGTAAAATTTATGTTATGTATAAAACAAAGTTGAAAGGTAGTGGAAAATGATGTGGGAGGCTGAATAATGTCCCCCAAACATATCCGTGTCCTCATCACTTGAACCTGTGAATGCTCATTTATGTGACAAAAGGGACTTTTCAAATATGATCAAGTTTAAGGAACTTAACATGGGGAGAGTATCCTGGATAATCTGGATTGGGCCTAAATGTAATGGAAAGTGTTAAGAGGGAGGTATAGGTAGGCTTGACTACACTCAGAGGGGAATGTGGTGTGGTGATAGAAGCAGACTGGAGCTACACATTTTGAACAGGGAGGAAGAGGCCACAAGCTAAGGAATACAAAAAGGCACTACAAGCTGAGAAAAGCAAGAAAATAGACTCTTTTCTCTGAGTCTCTGAAAGGAGTCAGCCTTGCCAATGCCCAACTTTAACCCAGTGAGATTGATTTCAGACTTACGACTTCAAGACTCAGAAGAGAATAAATTTGTGCTGTGGTAAGCCACTAAGTTTGTGGTACCTTGTATAGTACCAGTAGGAAAATAACATAGGTGGTGACTGCCTTCGTCAACCCTCCTCTCACTTCCTCTGCTGTCCTCCATATACCTACCTCTTACAGAAACTGTCAATAGTGAAATGTTCAAGTAACGGTCACTGAATGTTGTATATAAAAAATCTCTGGTGGGTGAGGTTTGTGATAAGTGTTGCTGTACTATATCCAGGATTCACAGCTCATAGGTGGGTTCCAGGTACCATTCAATGGGATTTCTATTGTTAGCAGCTACTCTAAACTCTCTCCACTTATATTATCATAGTAAATTACTATATTTTCTTATGGTCTTGGTGGCTAAGAGGATGAACCTCATATATTTCTAACTGCATGAACATAACTGACCAGTGGTCATGAAATTTGTTATTTCCTTCTTGGAGAATAAATATATTTGATATTCTGAACATAATCTAGTTTATCATGCTCCACTCTAGAAACCCTAGTTGTCTAGACCCTTGACCATAGTTCCAGTTAGCCGATTCTCTTCCAAGAAACTGAATCCGTTTCATTTGCTATTACCTCAGATTGAGATCTCACTCCATACTGGGCATGCCAGCTTGATCATAATGATATCATTCACTCAACCATAGATATTCTATTTTCCCACAGACTCTAGTTGCTATTCTGCCCATCCTTGTTCACTCTGGAGATAAAGTTTGATCAATCTCCTTGGATGAAGGAGAACTTACCATCTAGTGGGAATACAATATAAGAAAAAAAGCTAGAAACTGAAGCAGCACTTTATTTCAGAACCCAGAGCTTTAATAAGCATCCTGTGTACAGAAATCAAGTGCTTGAGCAACCTTGCCCCTACAAGTTGGAGGAATAGGAGGCACAGAGATAACAGGAAGGAGGAACCATTCAGGAGCAGGGGCACATTTGTGGGAACTAATGCCCCTGGCTACATGAAAAATTCCTAGGGACTATAGAGTGTTTTGGTGGAGCAAAGAATCAGGGAACCCCTGTCATGAGAGTGACTAGATTCCCAGAGGTGCAGTGAAGTGGACAGGAGAGTAGGTGACATTCATGTACAGCGATGGCACTTTGCCAGTTCCCAGGAAATCCATACTCAGATTTATAATGGCAAATCCACAGATTCACAATAAACACTCATCACAAGCAGAATTGCAATAAAGTAAATACTTTCAAAATGGCCAGGGTTCTGGCAGGGTTTTAAAAAAATATATGCATTTCTGAATAAGGCAAAACAGATGCACTCCTGAATACTTTTCTGTCTTGGAATTGGAATATTTCACTACTTCGGATTTTGCTTATGAAGGACGGAGCCTTAGGCATGAAATAAATCAATGCCTGAATTTTTAAAATATGGATTTAATCCACTCCAGACCTGGCCGAAAGTACTGTATAACCTAAGATTGAGTTCTACTGATGTTTGAGGATGAATGTTAGAAAATGAAATCTGTTAAAGAATCTTATGTGTAGATGCACCTGAATAACTTCAGTAATAAAGTCCAATTAATTGTAAATAATACCTCAATAAAGCCTTTTGGTAAAAATTCATCATATAAAACTTTGTGTATAAAGTTTGTAAGCTTCCAGCATGTGATGTCTATTTACCCATTTTTGTAGGGGCGATTTCTACACCTTCTACACCTCCAAATTTTTACTCAGTTATTCTATTTCTCTCAAATCTAGGATGTTTCATTCATTAATTCACTGGGTACTTCTATGCCAAGACCATTACAGTGGGGAAAAACTATTTCTTGACACACTGTGGGACTTGCAGGCAAGAAACAAATTAGCAAGAGGATACATATATTAAGGAGGAATAGTTAATTGCTATAAAGAGAAATAAGTAAGATTAGTGAAATAGAAACAGCACATACTATTTTAGATGGGGTTTTTAGGGAAGGCCTTCAAGAAGCTGACGTTTGAACAAAGAGAGAGTGAAGGATCAAGTCATAGGGGGCAAAATGTTCCAGATAAAGGGCTTAGGAAATGCAAAGATCCTGATATAGAGGCTGCTTGATATGTTGGAGGAACATGAGGAAGGCCGGAGTGGAGCATAGTGAGGGCGGGGAAGAGGAGAATAGGAAATGAGAGGTTACAGGTAACTGTGCTTAAAACATGTAAGGCCTGGGAATGCCATGGTAACATTAAATATACATATATGATGCCAAAAATTATATGTTGTATCAGTGTGAGTGCTTTATAAAGTTATCAGGGTTTCTCATACCAGTTTTTATCCAGATTAGTCTACTTTGAACTTCAAAGGCCTTGATTTTCAACTCAGGTTGGTCAATGACAGGTCTTAGTAGTAAGAGGGCACCCAGCTAGCACAGCAACCCACACACTGCTAGTAAGTAACTTGGTTTTGTGTCTATGAGAACTTTCATTTCAGTGGTCCTGATCCTCCTGCCTGTTGACTAATGACTTCTGAGTTCACCTCCAGTGCTGACACTGATTACTATGGTGGTAGGTACTCTGTGTTCATTAGTCAGCCCTACTATCATTGTGAGGTTCTTTGCATTGTATGAGCTACCAAATATAGAAATATTTTTTTTTACAAGTCAACCACTTTAGCCAGCCTAGAGATCTATACCAGAAAGAAAAAGGAAAAATAAAAACAACAACTAGGCAAACTAATTTTATTGTTTATATAGAGGCAAAAACTGTGGAACAGAGTTGAAAACTTGATTCTTTCAAAATCAAAATTGAATATCCTGGATATATGGTACCCTGTATCATATCACTATCTCTGCTGGTTGGGGGCTTTAAAACAATATCAACCACATATAGTGAGTGTCAAAAGCACTAGACTAGGCATCAGCAGATACGGGTTTAAGCTTCTACTCTGTCAAAACCTGACACTACAACCTTAGCAAGTCAGGTATATTTATATAATCCTTTTATGGGCTCAAATTTTTAATCTATAATGGAAAGAAACATTGATGTTTAAGATTATGTGGAGTAAAAAAATGCATATACTAACATGCATTATGGACTCCAAGGAAATATGCATTATGTATAAATGCCATATATATAAAGATTATAAATAAATGGTCTCTTAGGTCTCAACTAGATAGTTTTAGAAGCTGAATGTATCTAGAAGAAAACAATCATGAATCATGAATGTATCTAGAAGAAAAAAAATGAATATATCTAAGAGACTTTGAGAGGGAATCATATGAAGAAAGGCATGTGCTGCCAGAAATTAAAATGTATTTTTATACTTTATATATATAATTCTTATATTGTGTGATCCTGGACAGAAATAGGCATAATAATGAGATTAGAAAACCCAGACACTCATAATTTAATAATTTGCAAAGGCAGAGAATATAGATTATTAAACACATAGTATTTAGGACAAGTGGCTAACAATTTGTTGAAATAATTAGGTTCCTTACCTCAAAATACTACATCAAGGGGTACCTGCATGGCTCAGTTGGTAGAGTATGCAACTCTTGATCTTAGCATTGTGAGTTTGAGCCCCACATTGGGTGTACTTTAAAAAATCTTTGTAAACACTACTACATCAAAATAAATCCAGATACATTAAATATTTTTAGAAACTAAATCATAAAACACAGATAAATGCAGGTAATCATATCATCATAAGGTAAGAAAATTATTTTAAGCACATTTACAAATTTAGATTCTATATAGGAGTATATGATTATAGAATTTAAAAATATATTTAAGTCAAAATTCACATTAAACAAAATTTATTTTTTTAATATTTATTTTTGAAACAGAGAGAGAAAAACAGAGTGGAAACTGGGGAGGGGCAGAGTGAGAGGGAGACACAGAATCCAAAGCAGGCTCCAGGCTCTGAGCTGTCAGCACAGAGCCCAGTACAAGGCTTGAACCCACAAACCACAAGACCATGACCTGAGCCCCGAAGTTGGACGCTTAACTGACTGAGCCACCCAGGCGCCCCGATATGTAAGTTTTAATACACTAGCAAAAGTGAAAATCAAAACAGTGAAATGCCATTTTTAATTTGTATATTTGATAAATTGGTGAAGTTTGAGGACAGCTAATCTTTCAAAAGCTGTTTGTGAGGTTCTATTGTCTTTCCCTTTTGGAATGCCACTGGTTAGTATATTTGAAACATTCTATCTCTAGGAATGTATTTTAAAGAAATAAATATAAAGCAAAAGGATGCATGCATGAAATTTTCCTTGTGGATTTGTTTATATACCAAACAGAAGACACATAAAAATAATTTATTAATAATTTATATCTTAGATCTTTGATAACATTAGTAAAACAAACTTGGAATTGTGAAAAGAGGAAATAGAAAATAAAAACAAATTTTTAGTTTAATTTTTAAAATTAAACTGCAATTCTATTGAGGTAAAATTGACATACAAAATTGTAAGATATCTAAAGTGTACACAGTTGTGATTTGATATACATATGTGTTGTGAAAGAATCCCCCATATAGTCAATTAACCCATCCATAACCTCACTTTTTTGGTGTGTGAGAACATTTAAGTTCTACTCTTTTAGCAGTTTTAGTTATACAATACAGTGTCATCAACTACAGTCACCATGTTTAATAGTAGATCCACAGATCTCATTCCTCTTATATCTGAAAGTCAATACACTTTTACCAACCTCTCCCTATCTCTCCCACCCTCTAGCCCCTGATAGCCATTCTTCTACTCTCTGATTCTAAGAATTTAATCTTTTTTTTTTTTTATAGATTTCACAGGTAAGTGATACCATGTAGTATTTGTCTTTCTCTAGCTGACTTATTTCACTTAGCACAGTGCCCTCAAAGTCCATCCATGTTGTCACAAACGGCAGGATTTCCTTCTTTCTCATGGCTGAATTACATTCCATTGTATATATATCCACCACATCTTCTTTACCCATTTATCCACTGATGGACACTTGGGTTGTTTCCAAATCTTGTCTGTATGAATAATGCTGCAGTGAACATGGAAGTGCATATGTCTCTTCAATATCCTGTTTTCTTTTCCTTTGGATAGAAGTGTAATTGCTGGATCATATGGTAGTTCTATTTTTATATTTTTGGGGAAATTCCATACTGTTTTCTATCATGGCTGCACAAATTTATATTCTCACCAATAGTTCACAAGGACTTCCTTTTCTCCACATTTCTGTCAACCACCTATTATCTCTTGTCTTTTTGATAATAGCCACTTAAACAAGTGTGAAGTGATATCTTATTGTGGTTTTGATTTTCATTTCCATGATGATTAGTGATACTGAACATTTTTTCCTTTACTTGTTGGCTATCTGCATGTCTTCTCTGGAAAATGTCTACTTTGTTCTTCTGTCCATTTTTAAATTGGATTAATTTGTTGCTATTGAGTTGTAGGAGTTCTTTATATAGTTTGACTATTAACCCTTTATCAGCTATGTGATTTACAAATACTTTCACTCATTTTGTAGGTTGCCTTTTCATTCTGTTGTGGGTTTCCTTTGCTGCGAAGAAGTTTTTTTTTTTTTTTAATTTGATGTCATCCCACTTGTTTATTTTTGCTTTAGTTGCTTTTGCTTTTGGTGTCAAATCCAAAAAAATCGCTGCCAATATTAATGTCAGGGAGCTTACCTCCTATGCTTTCTTCTAGGAGTTTTATGGCTTGTTCTTACATTCAAGTCTTTTAAATTTAACATTTTAAATGTTTAATCTTACACAAAGGGAGTCAATAGACAGCATTTATTATTTGATTCTTTTGCATTTTTCAGAAGAGAAAAATAGTATTAACGTATATTTTTATAATTTTTAGACAACCAATTGCAAAATATTTTTCAAATTGCTAAAGAAGTGGCTATGATTTCCATACTGTTAGTAAAAACTAAAAGCAAAAATATAGCACATATACATATGGAAGAATATAGGAAGATACCAGGAAAAGTAAAACCAAATGCAATACATAATATAAAAGAGGAAAACCAAACATCAGGTATGACAATTAAATATATTTGCTAATAGACAAAATTTTAGATAAGGTAAAATTTTAGAAAATTTAATTTTATACTGTTAATAAATTTCTAACCTTAAACAGAACACAGAAAATTGAAAAAAATAAAGGCAGGAACAGAGATACATCATGTAAACATAATCAATGAAGACAGAAGTAGCAATATTTTTATTAAAATAAAATTCAAAAAATTAACTATAAATATTAATATGACATATTAATATATATTACACATATTTTTTTAGAAAATCAAATCTATACTTCATAAAGACATGATAGCTATAAAACACATTAAGTTCTACAAGTAAAAATTTTTGAAAAAATGGAATTAATTCATAAAACTTTTTCAATTATATTGAAAGATTTTAATATATGATTACTCTCAAGCTTTAAAAAACAGGAAAGAAAATAATATCAAAAGATGGGAGGTGCATAATTAATTGGTTTGATATGTTACATATATATTTATTATTGTCCTTTATCATTAATAAACATCCTTTATTTTCAAAACCAGAACTTATTAATATTCATAAATTAACTTCTTTGGTTTAAACCTTTTATAAATTTCCAAAAGGATAAAATGAATAGGCTACATTCCCTAATTGTAAATGTGATTAATCTGAAAACTAAAAGGCAAATTTAAATTAAAATTTCCAAACAGAGAAATTTTAAATCATTCTCCTTTTAGAGCAAATAGGAATTTTAAATCAAATTGAAAATCAAGAATGTATTTATAAACAATTACAAAAACATCATTGGTACTACATCAGGGCAAACCTTTTAATTATACACAAATTTTTACTGTAAGAGATATTGTTTACTATGGTAAATGATATAAGCTTACAAATCAAGAATTTAGGTAAAGATTTTTTTAAAGCATGCCTAAAGAAAGCAGAAGTAAAGTAAAAAACAAAAATTAATCAATTAGGTAGCAGAGAAACAGAATCCAAAAGCCATTTCTTTGAAAATTTCAAGAAAATAATTCCCTGTTAAGCAAAATTCAGAAAAAAGCCAAACTCGGTCATAAAATTAGGAATGAGAAAAGAGTGTAATAGCAAGTTGAGGCTTATGTGCTCTAATTTTATGAAATTAAAAAATCTGGGGGTGCCTGGGTGGCTCAGTCAGTTAAGCGACCGACTCTTGATTTTAGCTGGGTCATGATCTTACCCACTCCAGCCCTACATCCAACTCTGCACTGACAGCATGGAGCCTGCCTTGGATCCTCAGTCTCCCCCTCTCTCTGTTGCTTCCCTGCATCCTCTCTGTCTCAAAAATAAATAAGCAGTTAAGAAAAATTTAGAATTTCCTAGAAAACATATAATTTGTTGAATCAGGAAGCAGATTTCAAAAAAAAAAGCTACAATAACCAATCAAAAACTTTAAAAAATATTTTTAAGTATTTAAAAATATTTAAATTTAAAAATATTATTTCTTTAAAAAGCTAGAAGCACTCTTTCAAATGTAAAAGAAACAGATATTTCCAATGTTATAAAATCTGTTCCAGAACCTTAAAAACTAAATAGTTTACCAGTTAACTTTACAAAACTACATAAGCCTGATACCAGAAGCCGACATATACGATAGAAAAAAAAAATTAAAAGGAGGAGGATAAAATTGTATTTTTAATACATTGCATTGAAGAAAACTAGTTAAGCCCAAGACTTGTTAACAAAAAGTTGATTTAATGCCAAATGAGTTTGAGTTACACATCCTCTTGAAGAGATCAGCAATGTACATCATCACATCTTAAAGGTTCTGCACTTGTGTGAGAATTATCATTAACGGCAAATTCTAAAATTTTTCAAACATATAACATTTTTTTACATCTTCATTATTAACACTGAAATACGTTAATGTACCTCTAATGCTTGATCATAGTTGGTCCTCAATAAATATGTTATTCTTTTTCTCTCTTTTTTCCTAATTGTGAGATTTTGTGTCTTCAACAGTAGATGGCATTGAGCTTAATCATAACCATTCAGGCTTTTCCTGATGGAATGGTTACAGAGCTGATTAAACATGTTGTCAAGTTAAAATAAAAATACAGGGAACAGAAAGGAGATAAAGAGAGTTTGGAGACATCGAGGGAAGGGAGGAAGCTCCAAGGTCTTCATTGCACAAAGTGGGGAAACATGATATGATTTATGTTTATTGAACAAGAAATGGAGGTATTGATGTGACATTCAAGGAACTCAGAATAGTGACCTCACTAGTACTAATTACAAGGAATGAGAGACATAACTCCTAATCTATCAGACAGTCAATAGACATTGCCCAAAGTTGGTAAGTCAAGAAAGTGGCACAAACATATTATTTAAAGATGTGGAAGTGACTATTTTGAAAAACCAACAACCCAAACTAATTAGAAGTAATTGCCTTTGAGGAACAAAAGTGAAGTTGGGGTGGAGGACTGTTACTTTTCATTTTAAATCCTTCTGTATTATTTGATTTTTTTAAAAATGATGTGCCTGTTTTGGTATGTTAAAGCTTTTCTAATGTAAATGTGTAGATGTACAAATTTCATTTTTAGCAGAGTTAGTGGAAGATGACAATTTAGGATATAGATTAATACAGGCATAATGTGACTGTTCAAAACTACTAAAACTCAATTTCAATCTTGGCTCAACCAACTACTAGGACTTGATGATTTTAAATAAGTCACTAAAACTCACTAAACCTCAGTTTTTTCCTCTAAAAATATCAGTAATTATAACTACCACATAATGTTATTTTGATATTTGAAATTGAGATAATGTGTCTAAAGCACACAGCACACATATGGAGAGTGCTTAATATTATTATAGTTAATAGTTATAAAGTAACGTAATAGTTGTTTTTAAAATTATTCTCGATTATATGCTGTAGTCAATGTATTTTTTCAATCTCCCTTTAGGTATGAGCATATAAATATGTAATATGTAAGTGGAGATTTCTTAAATGCTAATTGTCACAAAAATTCTTCTAGTTTTTAAGAATTTCAGAACATTTTTATTACCTGCTTTAGAGGCATCATGATATATTGGAGGAACCCGGGATTAATTTGTCCCCCTCCACCTTGGGTAAGTCATTTAATCCAATTTAAGTCACTCCATTTATAAAATGGCATAGCTGGAGATTAACCTGTCTGAAAATTATAGAGAATCAGATGTTCATTTGAGGTGCTGGCCACTTCTAAAGGCTGGAGAATAAGAGAATAAAGTGACCCATTGAATATGGAGCAACTGTGAGATTCCCACATGTCAGTCAAGGCTTGACCTCCAATGTCTGGCCCTAGGACTGAGGGAATTTATTTGACCTCTGAAATGAAGTTTGGTTTGTTAGAAAAAAAAATTAATCATGTGCTTTTTGAGGCATAAAAAGCCTGCTTATTTCTGTCAGATGAATTTACTCATCTAAAATAATCAGGGTTTCTCTTTGCAAATTCAATTCCCACTAAATCATACTAAATCATATGCCATATTTTTGAGTTTCATATACAGAATTCCACTTGTTGAATTAATGGCTATGCATAAAAATATGGTTCCTTTTCACTGACAGTACATTAACAAAAAAAGATCATTCAATCAACTTTCATGCCAATATTCATTTTTCAAGTTACTCAAGAGTAAATTGGATAAGATTCTGTTTACAGATTTACTTGCAAAAAAATTATTTTTCATGATATTGCTACAAATGTTTAAAAAATAAAGAGGATGTGGGAGACAGGATGAAGAGCTTGAACTTTAATTATATCTCTACAGAGCAAATTCTTGACAAGTATACTCCCTCACCAACTTGGTAAATATTTATTGTGGGTAAGATTGATACTGAGATGACAAAAAAGAATTCCTGCTCTCACATTAGCACAGCAGCAGCAGGTCTGATGTAGGTATGCTTGAAACAAAAAACGTCTATTTTCATTTTCAAAAATAGTAAAATATGAGAAAATCTTGCATCACTAATTCAAATAAAATGACAAAATGAATATACACCTAAAGGAAATTTTCTCTTCTCTCCATCCTAAACTTTCCACCTTTTTTTTTTCTATTCATACTTACAGGATTGGTATGTAATGGAAAAATGAAAAGACAGCAAACTATTTTGTTTGTACTATATTATCCTTCCATTGTTGAAGACTATTACCTTTTTGAGCTAGACCTTCTTGTTGGACATAGGCTCCAAGAAACTCCTCAAAAAACTTATTTTTGGGAGTTTCCTGATTGCACATTCTGTTTGTTGTATAGGCTGCTAATAATTGCAGTACAATTTCGAGATTCCACTGGGGCGGTCTCTACCTTAATTCTGCTTTTCTTGTGAGGCCCAAGCCCCTCTCATGCAGCTGTGGTGGAGATAGAAAAATATAGTACATAATAGAGCTGATGATTAAAGATGGTGGACCGCTGAGCCTACTATATCTTCTCAGAGGAGCACCAGGAAGCCCGCAAAGAGGAAAGGGCTGCCCTGACTTATTCAGTTGTCCAGAAACAGAGAGCTATCTGGCAGGCCGCAGCAGTGTCAGCAGCCTGCCCAGAAACTATTAGGCCCTGTGATGAGTGCCAGTTAGAGCACCCAAGAACCACACCATCACTCAACCCCTCAGTCTGCATTCCTGTTATAACACCTACGGCTACTGTACTTTCAGAAATTCAACTTTCAAATATGTTTTAGGATCACGTCACGTGCATACATGTGGAACAGCTTACATTCAAATTGGGACAGTATTGTATTACCAATATTTTTAATCCACTAAATTTATAGAAGGACAATAAAGCATGTTAATATTAATTTTATTACTTTACCACCATGGTCACTTTAAGCATCACACACAATGCACATATAATGAATGGTAGAATAGGTAATAATTCAAAATTCTAATCCCCCAAGATTATTTGACACTATACATTTCTGTATCAATTACTGTATTCCAAAAAAAAAAAAAAAAAAGGAAGAGCTTAAAAATATCTTTCTCTACATGTTCTGACTCTATCCTAGCATCTGCATTAAGGTCATATTTAAAGGAGGCCAAGATATAATTTAATTTTTTAACAGTATTCTCTCCCCCTTGACAAGTATCTCAGTTTAGAAATTATACACAGCCATTAGACTATTAGGACACTTGTTCTACTAGAAATACAGCTACTATATCAATGGGCACAAGGCAAAATTTAGCAGGACAAGTAAATAATATAAGTAATTTATATAAATAATATAATGAATTAAAAGGTTTAGATGAACTTTATTATCTACATTGTCTGTTATATGTTTAATTATATTTGTTATCAGATACGTCATCTAATACCTAGGGTCAAAATCCAAGACATCCTTTGAAAGGAGAAAAAAAATTACACTTTAAAACCCTTTAGATTGAAATCTATTTGCAGAATTTCCAGAAATTAGAAAACATGGCTTCAAGTCGTAATCTTTCTAAAGCTGTGTTTCCTTGCCTGGCCAGTAGTTGGGTTGTAGCAAATGATCACCTGTAGTACAGTTTTCCTTCCTGATTGTTGTAGACACCATTGTTCCTTCTCTCTTGGTTCTGAAGCTTCTATGTTTTGAAACACAATTTTTCTTTAAAGTGAAAAGTACTGCAATACTTAGGAAAATAGACACTGTGCCCAGCATCACAGTTAGTCCCAGATATATGTGTCTAAAAGAAGAGAGACGCTCAATCATAATTATTGCAACTATCCAACTTTAAAGTGTGAAAGGAAGGCAACGTTAATCAATAAATATCATGTGAATAAAACCGATCTACCAATGAAACCATCATGAGGATGATTTTCCTTAAGAATGCAAATTCAGTGGCTATAAAAGAGCTTTCTGTGAACACTGGGCAGACTACTGAAGACAGTTTACTAATATAAAGCCATCTCTTAGTGATGCCATAATGTTAGTTACTACTAATTACATAATCAGTTCCATCCTCTCTGTAAATTATTCCCTTAAACGAGGTGACCATATGCCTATTTGTCCAGAACAGTCCTAGCTTATGCTGGTGTTATCCCAATGTACTTTTTAATAGTGCCCCTTTCACTCTCAAAAGTGTCCAGGTTGAATAATAAATTATGTGGTTACCCTACCCTTGAAACTTGCCCAGATGCACTTCTACAAAAAAAAAAAAAAAAAAGGAGCAATGTTAGGGGAGAATCAGAGCTCTTAGTAGAGCAGAATGAGGTTTGATTCATTTTCTTCAATAAGAAGACTTTAGTTCTTCATTCTATCATAAAACAGGACAGGTTAAGTGATTTATTCTGGTCACCTTGTACACATACTCAGTCTCTGACTGAAATACATTGTCTTTACATTAAAGTGTGCAGCCTTAGCAAATGTGAGCAAAGCACAAATTCTACTCACAGATCAAGTCCCTTTCAAACCAAAATAAATTTCTCACATAACATCAAAGCCTATTAAATCAAACAAACTTATTTAAGATGGTTGGCTCAATTCACATCCAACTTCCAACTTACACAGTTCAGTACCAAGTTTATTTCTCCAGAAAATGCTCAGATTGTAAATCTAAAAAAAAAAAAAATCCTTCCTGCTTTTAAGCCATTGAAGCATTGCTTTAAGCAATAAGGGGACTAAGTGTTGGATGAACTGAAATGAATGATACCATAGTGAAAAAGCCATGCCCCTCAGCTCCATACACCCTCATACACACAGAAAAAACCTTTTACTTTTATGCATCTCAAGTACTGGAATAATTGAACATCAGTTTGGCAATAAAAGCTAGACAGATTTAGAGCCAAATCCAACTCTTGCCCAGGGGGATTATATCTGACGTAAATGGGACAGTTTGGCTCAGTTTAAAAAAGAATGGAATTGAACCCAAAATGTGACCTAAATTTAAATGCTTCTGAGATCCAGAGAATTACCCACTTGTGCGCATAAAGTTGCCAAATTCTATTGTATTCTGGAATCTTTTGTGAATTTTTAAAAAAATGATTACTCATTTAAGATGGGAGTCGAGATTAGGAATGGGGACAAACACAGGTCTAGCCAAGTGAATAATAAAATTATTCTATAAAATAGAACACACCTCTTAGTTACATTACCATTCCGCAGTGAAACTACATAAGGAATGTTTACTGCCAATTTCATTGTGCAAAGTAGCAGTGAGATGCAGGAATGAGGATGATACAGTACCTGAAAGCATTTGAATCATATAATCTGCAGGATCCTCTACTTCCACATCTTTTAAATCCCCATTTGAGGCATGAAGTGTCAATCAAAATTCCAAAGTACACAGGAGCTGGGATTCCTGCTGTGTGGAAAACAAATAATTGCTTCTAAAAATATACACACATCTTTGTAATGAATGAGTCTCTGGAACCAATTACTTTCAAACTAAAAAAAAAAATACTGCTTTGGAGGTAATAGGGTACCTATAGGAGACCGGGATATGCCACCTCATCATCTTCCTCTGGCATAAAGGTTATTTTGAGAAACAGAAGGCACAGGAGAAGCCCTGAAGATAGAATGCGTTTCCTTTTGTAAGGGAAATTTACATTTATAAGAGAAATCTCCATTTATAAGAGGGTCCCCCTCTCTGTACCAAGGAGAGAAGGATGATTCTTAATTCCAAGAGGCTTTTAGCAAAGGAG
The DNA here is from genome assembly GCF_022837055.1 of Prionailurus viverrinus. Taxonomy (NCBI): domain Eukaryota; kingdom Metazoa; phylum Chordata; class Mammalia; order Carnivora; family Felidae; genus Prionailurus; species Prionailurus viverrinus. The sequence goes on along the minus strand of NC_062567.1, from coordinate 50,846,867 downwards.
AAGGCGTACAGCTAAATCTCCATAACAGGGGCGCCTGGGTGGCTTGGTCGGTTAAGCGTCCGACTTCGGCTCAGGTCATGATCTCACGGTCCGTGAGTTCGAGCCCCGCGTCGGGCTCTGTGCTGACAGGTCAGAGCCTAGAGCCTGTTTCAGATTCTGTGTCTCCCTCTCTCTCTGCCCCTCCCCTGTTCATGCTCTGTCTCTCTCTGTCTCAAAAATAAATAAATGTTGAAAAAAAAATTAAAATAAATAAATAAATAAATAAATAAATAAATAAATAAATAAATCTCCATAACAAACCTAACCCCTGTGTACCTTACTTTTCCTGGTCAACTTCCCATTACTTAAGAATGGGTTTTAGAGAGGCAAGATGGCGGCTTAGGAGGACGCTGGGCTCACCGCATGTCCTGCTGATCACTTAGATTCCATCTACACCTGCCTAAATAACCCAGAAAACCGCCAGAGGATTAGCAGAACGGAGTCGCCGGAGCCAAACGCAGACGAGAGGCCCACGGAAGAGGGTAGGAAGGGCGGCGAGGCTGTGCGCGCTCCACGGACTGGCGGGAGGGAGCCGGGGCGGAGGGCCGGCTCACCGGCCAAGCAGAGCCCCCGAGTCTGGCTTGCAAAAGCGGAGGGGCCTGACGGACTGTGTTCCACCAACAAGCGCGACTTAGCGTCTGGGAGGTCATAAGTTAACAGCTCTGCTCGGAAAGCGGGAAGGCTGGAGGACAAAGGGAGGGAGAGCTGATGAGCCCCCTGACAACAGAGCTCAGTTTGGTGGGGAACAAAGGCGCTCGCCAGCGCCATCTCCCCCGCCCATCCCCCAGCCAAAATCCCAAAGAGAACCAGTTCCTGCCAGGGAACATGCTCGCTCCGCGCAAACACCCAACTCTGTGCTTCTGCGGAGCCAAACCTCCGGCAGCGGATCTGACTCCCTCCCGCTGCCACAGGGCCCCTCCTGAAGTGGATCACCTAAGGAGAAGTGATCTAAGCCTGCCCCTCCTGCCCCCGTGCACCTTGCCTACCCACCCCAGCTAATACGCCAGATCCCCAGCATCACAAGCCTGGCAGGGTGCAAGTAGCCCAGACGAGCCACACCACCCCACAGTGAATCCCGCCCCTAGGAGAGGGGAAGAGAAGGCACACACCAGTCTGACTGTGGCCCCAGCGGTGGGCTGGGGACAGACATCAGGTCTGACTGCGGCCCCGCCCACCAACTCCAGTTATACACCACAGCACAGGGGAAGTGCCCTGCAGGTCCTCACCACGCCAGGGACTATCCAAAATGACCAAGCGGAAGAATTCCCCTCAGAAGAATCTCCAGGAAATAACAACAGCTAACGAGCTGATCAAAAAGGATTTAAATAATATAACAGAAAGTGAATTTAGAATAATAGTCATAAAATTAATCACTGGGCTTGCAAACAGTATACAGGACAGCAGAGAATCTCTTGCTACAGAGATCAAGGGACTAAGGAACAGTCACGAGGAGCTGAAAAACGCTTTAAACGAAATGCATAACAAAATGGAAACCACCACAGCTCGGCTTGAAGAGGCAGAGGAGAGAATAGGTGAACTAGAAGATAAAGTTATGGAAAAAGAGGAAGCTGAGAAAAAGAGAGATAAAAAAATCCAGGAGTATGAAGGGAAAATTAGAGAACTAAGTGATACACTAAAAAGAAATAATATACGCATAATTGGTATCCCAGAGGAGGAAGAGAGAGGGAAAGGTGCTGAAGGGGGTACTTGAAGAAATAATAGCTGAGAACTTCCCTGAACTGGGGAAGGAAAAAGGCATTGAAATCCAAGAGGCACAGAGAACTCCCTTCAGACGTCACTTGAATCGATCTTCTGCACGACATATCATAGTGAAACTGGCAAAATACAAGGATAAAGAGAAGATTCTGAAAGCAGCAAGGAGTAAACGTGCCCTCACATATAAAGGGAGACCTATAAGACTCGTGACTGATCTCTCTTTTGAAACTTGGCAGGCCAGAAAGAATTGGCACGAGATTTTCAGGGTGCTAGACAGAAAAAATATGCAGCCAAGAATCCTTTATCCAGCAAGTCTGTCATTTAGAATAGAAGGAGAGATAAAGGTCTTCCCAAACAAACAAAAACTGAAGGAATTTGTCATCACTAAACCAGCCCTACAAGAGATCCTAAGGGCGACCCTGTGAGACAAAGTCCCAGAGACATCACTACAAGCATCAAACATACAGACATCACAATGACTCTAAACCCGTATCTTTCTATAATAACACTGAATGTAAATGGATTAAATGCGCCAACCAAAAGACATAGGGTATCAGAATGGATAAAAAAACAAGACCCATCTATTTGCTGTCTACAAGAGACTCATTTTAGACCTGAGGACACCTTTAGATTGAGAGTGAGGGGATGGAGAACTATTTATCATGCGACTGGAAGCCAAAAGAAAGCTGGAGTAGCCATACTTATATCAGACAAACTAGACTTTAAATTAAAGGCTGTAACAAGAGATGAAGAAGGACATTATATAATAGTTACAGGGTCTATCCATCAGGAAGAGCTAACAATTATAAATGTCTATGCGCCGAATACCAGAGCCCCCAAATATATAAAACAATTACTCATAAACATAAGCAACCTTATTGAGAAGAATGTGGTAATTGCAGGGGACTTTAACACCCCACTTACAGAAATGGATAGATCATCTAGACACACGGTCAATAAAGAAACAAGGGCCCTGAATGAGACATTGGATCAGATGGACTTGACAGATATATTTAGAACTCTGCATCCCAAAGCAACAGAATATACTTTCTTCTTGAGTGCACATGGAACATTCTCCAAGATAGATCATATACTGGGTCACAAAACAGCCCTTCATAAGTTTACAAGAATTGAAATTATACCATGCTTACTTTCAGACCACAATGCTATGAAGCTTGAAATCAACCACAGAAAAAAGTCTGGAAAACCTCCAAAAGCATGGAGGTTAAAGAACACCCTACTAACGAATGAGTGGGTCAACCAGGCAATTAGAGAAGAAATTAAAAAATTTATGGAAACAAACGAAAATGAAAATACAACAATCCAAATGCTTTGGGACACAGCAAAGGCAGTCCTGAGAGGAAAATACATTGCAATCCAGGCCTATCTCAAGAAACAAGAAAAATCCCAAATACAAAATCTAACAGCACACCTAAAGGAACTAGAAGCAGAACAGCAAAGGCAGCCTAAACCCAGCAGAAGAAGAGAAATAATAAATATCAGAGCAGAAATAAACAATATAGAATCTAAAAAAACTGTAGAGCAGATCAACGAAACCAAGAGTTGGTTTTTTGAAAAAATAAACAATTGACAAACCTCTAGCCAGGCTTCTCAAAAAGAAAAGGGAGATGACCTAAATAGATAAAATCATGAATGAAAATGGAATTATTACAACCAATCCCTCAGAGATACAAACAATTATCAGGGAATACTATGAAAAATTATATGCCAACAAATTGGACAACCTGGAAGAAATGGACAAATTCCTGAACACCCACACTCTTCCAAAACTCAATCAGGAGGAAATAGAAAGCTTGAACAGACCCATAACCAGCGAAGAAGTTGAATCGGCTATCAAAAATCTCCCAACAAATAAGAGTCCAGGACCAGATGGCTTCCCAGGGGAGTTCTACCAGACGTTTAAAGCAGAGATAATACCTATCCTTCTCAAGCTATTCCAAGAAATAGAAAGGGAAGGAAAACTTCCAGACTCATTCTATGAAGCCAGTATTACTTTGATTCCTAAACCAGACAGAGACCCAGTAAAAAAAGAGAACTACAGGCCAATATCCCTGATGAATATGGATGCAAAAATTCTCAATAAGATACTAGCAAATAGAATTCAACGACATATAAAAAGAATTATTCACCATGATCAAGTGGGATTCATTCCTGGGATGCAGGGCTGGTTCAACATTCGCAAATCAATCAACGTGATACATCACATTAACAAAAAAAAAGAGAAGAACCATATGATCCTGTCAATCGATGCAGAAAAGGTCTTTGACAAAATCCAGCACCCTTTCTTAATACAAACCCTTGAGAAAGTCGGGATAGAAGGAACATACTTAAAGATCATAAAAGCCATTTATGAAAAGCCCACAGCTAACATCATCCTCAACGGGGAAAAACTGAGAGCTTTTTCCCTGAGATCAGGAACACGACAAGGATGCCCACTCTCACCGCTGCTGTTTAACATAGTGCTGGAAGTTCTAGCATCAGCAATCAGACAACAAAAGGAAATCAAAGGCATCAAAATTGGCAAAGATGAAGTCAAGCTTTTGCTTTTTGCAGATGACATGATATTATACATGGAAAATCCGATAGACTCCACCAAAAGTCTGCTAGAACTGATACAAGAATTCAGCAAAGTTGCAGGATACAAAATCAATGTACAGAAATCAGTTGCATTCTTATACACTAACAATGAAACAACAGAAAGACAAATAAAGAAACTGATCCCATTCACAATTGCACCAAGAAGCATGAAATACCTAGGAATAAATCTAACCAAAGATGTAAAGGATCTGTATGCTGAAAACTATAGAAAGCTTATGAAGGAAATTGAAGACGATTTAAAGAAATGGAAAGACATTCCCTGCTCATGGATTGGAAAAATAAATATTGTCAAAATGTCAATACTACCCAAAGCTATCTACACATTCAATGCAATCCCAATCAAAATTGCACCAGCATTCTTCTCGAAACTAGAACAAGCAATCCTAAAATTCATATGGAACCACAAAAGGCCCCGAATAGCCAAAGGAATTTTGAAGAAGAAGACCAAAGCAGGAGGCATCACAATCCCAGCCTTTAGCCTCTACTACAAAGCTGTCATCATCAAGACAGCATGGTATTGGCACAAAACCAGACACATAGACCAATGCAATAGAATAGAAACCCCAGAACTAGACCCACAAACGTATGGCCAACTCATCTTTGACAAAGCAGGAAAGAACATCCAATGGAAAAAAGACAGCCTCTTTAACAAATGGTGCTGGGAGAACTGGACAGCAACATGCAGAAGGTTGAAACTAGACCACTTTCTCACACCATTCACAAAAATAAACTCAAAATGGATAAAGGACCTAAATGTGAGACAGGAAACCATCAAAACCTTAGAGGAGAAAGCAGGAAACAAAAAGGCAACCAACGGAATAGGAAAAGATATTCGCAAATGGCATATCGGACAAAGGGCTAGTATCCAAAATCTAAAAAGAGCTCACCAAACTCCACACCCGAAAAACAAATAACCCAGTGAAGAAATGGGCAGAAAACATGAATAGACACTTCTCTAAAGAAGACATCCGGATGGCCAACAGGCACATGAAAAGATGTTCAGTGTCGCTCCTTATCAGGGAAATACAAATCAAAACCACACTCAGGTATCACCTCACGCCAGTCAGAGTGGCCAAAATGAACAAATCAGGAGACTATAGATGCTGGAGAGGATGTGGAGAAATGGTTACCCTCTTGCACTGTTGGTGGGAATGCAAATTTGTGCAGCAGCTCTGGAAAGCAGTGTGGAGGTTCCTCAGAAAATTAAAAATAGACCTACCCTATGACCCAGCAATAGCACTGCTAGGAATTTATCCAAGGGATACAGGAGTACTGATGCATAGGGCCACTTGTACCCCAATGTTCATAGCAGCACTCTCAACAATAGCCAAATTATGGAAAGAGCCTAAATGTCCATCAACTGATGAATGGATAAAGAAATTGTGGTTTATATACACAATGGAATATTACGTGGCAATGAGAAAAAATGAAATATGGCCTTTTGTAGCAACGTGGATGGAACTGGAGAGTGTGATGCTAAGTGAAATAAGCCATACAGAGAAAGACAGATACCATATGGTTTCACTCTTATGTGGATCCTGAGAAACTTCACAGGAACCCATGGGGGAGGGGAAGGAAAAAAAAAAAAGAGGTTAGAATGGGAGAGAGCCAAAGCATAAGAGACTGTTAAAAACTGAGAACAAACTGAGGGTTGATGGGGGGTGGGAGGGAGGGGAGGGTGGGTGATGGGTATTGAGGAGGGCACCTTTTGGGATGAGCACTGGGTGTTGTATGGAAACCAATTTGTCAATAAATTTCATTAAAAAAAAAAAAGAATGGGTTTCACTATTTTATGCTTTTATCACCCTTCTATTGGGCTGAAAATACTGATTCTAATTATATTAACATCTCATCTGTTTTATCTAAAAATATGTAATAGTTCAACATAACAATACCAATATTAATATTAAAGATAAGACTGCAAAATGTAGTGAGGCTATGTGGATTTGGTAATGATCATGTCCTTTTAAGTCTAAATGTTTTTCTTTATGGTTATGCCCTCTTATATGATATACAGCTAGTTTCAGTTTGTTCGAAAAATGTCTTAGTTTCTTTCCATTGTTTTTTAATTATAGAAAACCTTTGCATAATTTCAAATTAAAACATAAAGAAGAGTTACATTTACAAACTCTACTTTCCATCCTGTCCTCTCTTTTTCCCTTTCTTCCCTTACAGTCACCACCACCATCATCATCATCATCATGTTTTTAGTTTATACTTCCTTTGCTTCTTTTTTTAAATATTAGCAAATACATATAATATTTCCACTTTTCCATACTTCTTACACCAAATGCATCATACAACGAACATTGTTCAACATTTTACTTCATTTCACTTAAGAGTCTATCCTGGGTATCCTTTGGTATATAGACTATTATGTCCCTCCAAAATTCAGATGTTGAAGCCCTAACCTTAATATGACTGCACTTGGGGATAGAGTTATTAGGCAGATAATTAAGGTTAAATGAAGCCATAAGAGTGGGGACTTAATTCAGTATGACTGGTGTTCTAATCACAAGAGGAAAAGATACCAAAGCTCTCCCCCTCTCTCCATGTGTACACAGACTAAGATGCTTGTGAGGACACCGTGAGAAGACAGCTGATTATAAACCAGGAAAAGAGGTCTCAGAGATCTCACCAAAGATCAGGCCTGTGGGCAGCTTCATTTTGGACTTCCAAGCCTTCAGAACCGTGGGAAAATAAATTTCTGTTGTTTAAGTCCTTCGGTCTGTGGTATTCTGTCATGGCAGTTAGAACTGACTAATCTACTTGTTAACATTAGACAGAGAGTTTTTTCCTCATTCTTCCTCACAGCTCCATAGGATTCCATCATATGGGTTCACTATACTTTATTTAAATATCTCATATTGATGGACAACTAGACTGCAGTTTTGCTATTACACATAATGCCACAATGAGACATTCATAACCTTTGACTTATTTCATAGTTTTGCTAGCATATTTTTGGCATCAATGCCTACAAGTGGGATTGCTACGTCAAAAGATATATCTATATGTAATTTTTTTAGTTATTGCCACATAACCCTCCATTGAGTGTTGAGACCATTGAGAAATGGTACCATGTGCTCAAAAGTAATGTTTAAGTGTACGTATTTTCCCATACATTGCAAACAACATTTGGTAATTTGCAAATCTGATAAGCAAAAAATATTATATCAGTGCAATTTCAATTTGTGCTCTCCTTATTATGGGAGAGTTTGACATTTTTTTATATATGAGGCATTTACATTTTTTTCTATGAAATGGCTATTCATATCTTCTACCCATTTTTCAACTTGCATGTTGGTCCTTTTGTTCTTAACACCTAGAGGCTCTCTTTATCACAGAGATTTTATAAATTTTTTGTTACATAAATTGCAAAAAAAAATTGTTCCCAGTTTATCATTTGCCTTTTGACTTTGCTTATGATATTTTTGCCATTTTCAAGTACAGTAAAAACTTGGATTGAGAGCAACTTGTTCTGCGAGTGTTCTGCAAGATGAACAAACATTTGTAATAAATTTTAACTTGATAAATGAGCAATGTCTTGCAATCTGAGTAGTATGTGATGCCAAACATCACATGATCACAACTGAGCCAATGGTTCTCGAAATTCGCTTTCATATACAAATGCTTTGGATTACAAGCATGTTTCTGGAACGAATTATGCTCTCAAACCAAGGTTTTGCTGGATATATTTTTATGAAATCAATTTTATGAATCATTTCTTTTTTTATACTTTATTTTTATTTATTTATTTTTTAAGTAGACTCCATGCCCAACATGGCATTTGAACTCATGACCCTGAGATCAAGAGCCACATGCTCTACTGAGCCAGCCAGTAGAAATCTTTTGCACAGTGTAGGTTACATTACATTTCCAAAGGGAGGTAGATATAGAAACCAATTCCAGCTAGGGACATACTTCAGTCTCGATAATCTGACATTTTTCAAGATAATCTTTGTTTTTAGGTCATAGAATTAAAGCCAGCCATGATGGCATCTTCATATTGCAGCCATACTGCATCTTCATATATACCCATTTCATATCAAGATCTATTTATTTTCAGATTTTTTAAAGATCTGAGTTTATTTTTCTCTCTAGTATTTCTTTTCTGTTAAATTACAGAGGAATATTTATGATTGTTTCACTTTCTTCTTTAGAATATAAACTTTGTACAGATAGAAAATTTATCTGACTCATTAACTCTATTTTCTATGGACTTTAACTTAAATGCATATTGAAAAATCTTCTAGCTAGTAAAAAACATTCCAATTACATTTAGAAAATTGTCAACTCAAAGCCATACTGTTTTGATTGCATGAATGAACTGATATTTCTAACAAATGATACATCCTAGCATTGAGAGTAGCTCAAAAGAATTCCTTCTATTTTAATAACTGAAAAAAAAATATATTAAAGCTTCAGCCTTTCTTACTGATTCATATCTTCCTTTATTCTCAGAGGGCTTTTTTATAATAAGAATAAACTTTTTGACAATAGACCAATGCTGGAAGAGACAAGATTATTAAACGAAAAATGTCACTAATTTCACAAAATCCCTTTATTATACCATGGGCAGAGCATTGGCTCTCAAGAAATATTTACAGAACAAAGGATGGGAGAGAATAAAGGAAGGAAGGAAGGAAGGAAGGAAGGAAGGAAGGAAGGAAGGAAGGAAAAACGATATGCATCTAACCACCTATATTATGTAGTTATGCATGATAATTCTATGAAAATACATAGAAAGGTATTCAAAATACATTTATCATGGCTATCATAATTAAAACATAAATTATACTTACCAAGAACTCTTATTGCCAAGGTGTAGATTCCCAGGGCAAAAGACTTAAGTTGTGGCTTAATGCACCTAAAAACAACAAAAGCACTATAAAAAAAAATATAGTGAAGAACAATTCTGGTCTGAGAATTCTGGGGCAATGGTTTCTAAATCATGCTCCCATTTGAAAAAACAATTATTCAGGTTCTCCTTAAGCCCTTTTGTGAAGAACATATTTGTTGATGTCAGGTTCTATTTTTTATCTTTCCTAATCAATTTCCATAATATACTGTGGGAAATTAAAGATGTATATAATACTTTTGATTAATTTAATTTTAGAATAATATAATATTCATCCTTTAATATTATGACTTAGTTTAAAAATCACCTAATCCATCTCATAAGATTGGTTTCCAATGAATTTGATGTTTTATGTTTAATAATTTTATCAATATTTGTAATATTTTTAGGTTATTTTGATTAATTGTATAATAGTAATATTTGCAAGGATAATTTCATAATAAAAAATTTATCAATGACCATACTAGTTATGAAACTAATATTTTAAAGTTTGAATTTATACACTTTTTTAACAGAGCTCTATGATAGGAGAATCAATAAAAAATATTCAAAAATAAATTATATTACAACAGATGAGAAGCCTATAGGGAAGTTGAATGAAGATATAAGCACAAGGAGAAGAAATATGTAAGATATTTACTGAAAAAGATTTTTTGTATAATTTAAAGTTAGATGATATTAGTTATCTAATCTTTTTTCTAGATTCTCACTGATTACATTTAAAAGAGTGATGTACATTGAAATCATCATATTTTTGGGGGTGCATGGGTGACTCAGTTGGTTAAGTGTCTAACTTCTGATTTGGGCAGAGGTCATGATCTCATCATTCATGAGATGGAGACCCTTACTGGGCTCTGTGCTGACAGCGTGAAGCCTGCTTGGGTTCTCTCCCTCTCTCTCTGACCCTCCCTCACTAGTGTTCTCTCTCAAAATAAGTATACTTTAAGATAAAATAAATAAAATAAAATCATTATATTTGTAAATGTAAATACTTATAATATACTGGAAATCAATGCTTAATTACTATTAAACTTATGATAAATTTTTAGATGTCCACTTAATGTGCAAAAGTGGTGCACAGTTTTAAAAATTATTTTAGTGTTTTATAAGCAAAAACCCTTGGGGTCATTAACAAATATTCATGAATTAGAGAAAATTGATTAAAAAATCATGAACACCTCCCCCCCACACACACACACACAGATAATTCCAGTCAGAACAAGAAAAATAACCTTACAGATTAAAATAATAAATGTGAAACACTGTGTTATTAAATGATCTTTAAAGTATTTTAAAATTTTATCACCAATAATTCAGTGAAACCATGTTTAATCTAAAACAGGTTTAGTTTAGGGGCACCTAGTTGGCTTCATTGGTAAAGCATGCAACTCTTTTTATTTATTTTTTTTTTTTAATTTTTTTTTTCAACGTTTATTTATTTTTGGGACAGAGAGAGACAGAGCATGAATGGGGGAGGGGCAGAGAGAGAGGGAGACACAGAATCGGAAACAGGCTCCAGGCTCTGAGCCATCAGCCCAGAGCCGGACGCGGGGCTCGAACTCACAGACCGCGAGATCGTGACCTGGCTGAAGTCGGACACTTAACCAACTGCGCCACCCAGGCGCCCCATATGCAACTCTTGATCTCAGGGTTGTAAGTTCGAGCCCCACAATTGGGTAAAGAGATTACTTAAAAATAAAATCTTAAACACACACACACACAGACACACACACACACACACACTTAGTCTACACTGGTTAATATTACTGCCACCATTAGAAATAGCATACTGTTTTTAAGTAGCTACAGTGATGTAGGCACTGACATCACTCTGATCTGAAAAATTGATCTGAAAAATTTTAACTAGAAAAACTTCAACCATATATTTACATAAAAGCCCAAAGTGGGAAAAGGATAAAACTAGAACAAGGATGTGGGACAAGTTCCCTAAAAGAGCTATAAGGAATCATAATTCCATAGATCAGAATTTGAAATCAATCCTCTAGATGATTATAGTATTATATTAAAATTGGGGCAGGGAAATCAGTGTTCACCTTAGAAGCAATATGTATCCAGGTATGCCACCTAGGGATAAAGTATAGGATGTGATGACTGAAATTACAAGGAAATACAGAAACATTTTGGGACATCCATTATCTTTTTGACATCTGCCCATCACGCCTGAGGAATTTCCTGACTTTGAGGCTGCAATTCCCACACAGGTGCAGTTATAAAACATCTGTAACACAACAGAAAAGAGTCCCAATTATTGAGTTAACATTTGAATAAAGTTGAAGATAAGTGTTCATTTTAAAAGACCTCACAGTATAATATATATGTATTATATAAACAATAAGGTAAATATTCTTTTACTTCTTGGTGTTAGGGTATATCAAGCAAAGTAAAATCTATATAGATAACTTTTTTTTTTTATCCAAACAGAAGGTGGTTGGTCTTCAAACTAGTGACATCACAGAACAATCTCTCAGTAAGTCCTAGTAAATCCAATCATACCTTATCTCTTTCTCTGCCACTTCCAAGTCTAGGCCACCATTATTTCTTGTCTTGGTTATTGCAATGATCTCTTTACACTCAACTTACATCCACTCTTATCCAGCTATCATCTGTTACCCACATAGTAACCAAAGTGAGCCTTTAAAAATGGCAGTCACTATTCTCAACTTTCCAATAGCTTCTTATCACACTTGTATAAAATCCAAAATCATAGTGGCTTACACACTATCATGGATTCTGCTCTAGCCTCACTCTTCAATGATCTTCCCCCTCTTCCTCTGTTTCAGCCACACAAATGGGCTTCCACTGTGTCCTTGCAAACCCTCAACCATGGCAAGTTTACCCACGTCTCATAGCCTTGCTGTTTTCTCTGCTGGGAAGCTCTGCCAGATAGCTATAAGGTTGGCACACATACCTCAGGTCTCTGCTCATTAGAGAGGGCTTCCATGACTACCCATTCAAAAGACTATCCCCATCTCTCCATCATTTATTCTATCTTTTCTTTACAGTGCTTATCACTACCCATTAGAATATTATATAATCATTTATTTTTAAATCATATACCCCCACTAGAATGAAACCTCTGGCAGAAACTGTCTGCTTTCTCATCATGGTACATGTACACTGTACATGAGGACCTAAAACGGGTCCTCAGGCACTCAATAAAACTTTGTTAAATAAATGGTCACAATTTGAAGACAGGACTTTATAATGGTTACCAGGGGGGAAAAACCTGAAAAAATAAACCTCAACTAAATCTTGGATATAAAGGCAACTTTTATAATCCCTATTAGTTTATTTTTGTAAATTTCACGTATAAATGTGTATATATTATGAGTTGTCACTTTTATCACAAAAGAGTTTGTGATGGGGCGCCTGGGTGGCTCAGTCAGTTGAGCGTCCGACTTCAGCTCAGGTCATGATCTCATAGTTCGTGGGTTCGAGCCCCATGATGGGCTCTGTGCTGACAGCTCAGAGCCTGGAGCCTGCTTCGGATTCTGTGTCTCCCTCTCTCTCTGCCCCTCCCCTGATCATTCTCTTTCTCTCTCTCCCTCTCTCTCTCTCAAAAAATAAATAAACATTAAAAATTAAAAAACAAAAAACAAAAGAGTTTGTGAATTTTTAGAGAAACAATGAAATAAAGTTGGCTTTTCCTTTTCAAGGAAGAGTAGCAACATTTTTTTTTTTTTAATGCCAGGTAAAAGGCTTCTGAACTTTGACTCTGCTTCATACAAGATATGCGAGTTTAGGCATCTCAGTGCCTCAGTTCTCACATATGGAAAAAAAAGTAAAGTAATACCCAATTACTTGAAGACCATGATATTTAAATCCATTTTTTTAAGCACCTTTCTTAGTTTCTGGCATGAATGCCTTCAATAAGTGGAAGTTCTAGTCAAGGAAAACTTCCAAGCAGTTTGGACAAAAAAAGTAGTAGCTGAAAGACAAGAAGGAGGAGGAGGATGGGAAAGAGAGAAAGAGAAGAAAGAAAGAATGAAAGAAAGGAAGAAAAGGGAGAAAGGGGGAGGGAGAGAGAGAGAAAGAGAGAGAGAGAGGATGGGAGGGAGGGAGAAAGGAGAGAGGGAAGGGAAGAGGAAGAAAAAAAAAACGCTCAGATTTCAGATGGATAAGTAGTCCTATTTACTGTTGCTAGAGGCCAATCCTTCATGTTCTGAATAAAATGTCAAAATAACAATAAACAGAGAAAATCAACATGTTACTCTGTGTCTACAGATGTCTTTGCCTAAGCATTCTTATCTAGTTGATAAGCATATGCAAATAGACATGTGGGTTAATTTTCAGCCCTCCAGGACTGTCAAATACAGGCAGATTTCATCAGCACAAGTAGACAGCAGTCTGACCCCTAGCCATATATACAGAGAGTACATGTTTGTACTAAGGAAGAGTCTATGTTTGGGGCAGAAACATAAAGGTGTGATTGGAGAAAGAGTCTTAATGCTTTAAGTACTTAATATCCTTCACAACTGATTTCTTATATTTATTTCCAACCTCAACTCCCTCATCCATCTTATAGAACCCCTTCATTCGAGCCCCCTACTCTCTTCATTATTACACACATCAGCTTGATTTCTCAGGCAGAGTGTTTGGAATCATCAATCTCCTCAATTTGTGATCCCTGGATTTAGACCTCTTGGAGTAGACTTTCTAACACTGACCTCTATTTGTCCTCTCCCTAAAACCTCCAAGGACCACTGGTTTTGAGGTCAGGAAACATGGATCCCAATGCAGACCTTATCATATGATCTTATGACCAAGACTTTCTCATTTGAGGCTAAGATTCCTCATAAGCAAAATGAGAGAACTAGCCTACATCATTGCAAGGCTCTTCCAACATGTTTCATGATTCTAATTCTTATCCTAATTCTTTCAACAACTCTAGTCCACTAGCAACGGTGATGTTTCCTGTATCCATACAAAATAACAAGGGTAGAGTAAGAGCCAGGTCTGCTATAAGTGCAGTCTGCTGCTGGGTTTGTCCCTGAGCCCCTGCAGAGCTGTGTGGTTATGTATTGTCGCAGGCATCACAAGCACACACATTAGGGCTTTCTTACCATAGTTTGTCCATTCCTGGTGGAGGTCTGACAGCCAGCGAGACATGCTGATGCATATGTGATTCCATTGTCGCCACACACAGGTTCCCATTTTGTCTCTGAACATTTGCATCTTGAGTTGCAATCTGAAAAGAGAGCTCGTTCATGATAAGAGACAGGTTTGGTTCTGAAAAGAAATGTAACAGTATAAAATATTACCTCTTAAGCAGGCGGCACCCTAATATTTTCAAAAATCAATGTTCTTGAATGATATAAATGGCACTGCCAACAGAGTTTGCCTTTTGGAAACACAACTGTCATCGGAAATGCCAGCTTCTGATGATTAGATGTGAGTCTACTTTTAAGCAGCTTTCTCTTGAAAGTTATCTTTAGAAGTTTACAACTTCACATAATATCCAGTTCCGGGTTTATGGTTTTTACTAAAATTGACAGTGTCTAGGACCTTCTAATATATTCCTATGCAAAGATGTAGGAAGATGGCTAACAAGGGAGAAAAGAAATAAACTTTTAGAGTGATTTATGACATTACTGAAATGCACTGCAAGTAGTGTATGAATGTACATGTGTGCATGTGTGTAAATTTCCTTCAGAATTGTTGTCTAAGCATCAGTAGAATGGACATTGCTGATGGTGTGGTGAAAGAAAAAAAAACAATCAAGCAGTCAACATTATTTCAACAGACCTTGGTTTGGAGAGCTACATATCCTATTTGTCTGTCTAATAAATGTATTGCCAGTTCATCTAACTTCTCTCTCTCTCTTTTTCTCTTTCATAATCTCCCACACTACATAGCTCATCCATATCTTAAGGCATTCTTTCTCTCTTGCACATGCTTTTTCAATGACTTACCCATTCATTTGTTCATGTGTTCAAAAATTTTGTGGAAGCCTTCTAAGTGCTAGCTTGGGGAAGAGAGAAGAGAGTTACAAATATGAATGAGAATATATGCCCTTAAGGAGCTGGCTTTTTGTTTTAATTGCTCCCTTTACATAATTTTGATTGTCTTCTCTCTTTTCTCTCCCTCTCTGTCATTCTGTCTTACCTTCCCCTTTTAACTCTCCCAGTATTCCTTCTCTTTCACATCTATTTCTTCCTCTCACCTGAATTACCTAACCCTTCTACTCTTATTCCCCTTGCTCTTTTCATATTCCTTTATTCTTCTGAGGGGGTACTTATGCAATGGTATTTCTCTTCTACCTGTACCTTATTTTTAATCCCTTGGCACTCCATCATTCTTTGCTTTTTCTCTCTTGTTTTGAATCTATTTATTTGCTTATTCTCCTCTCATTTTTTCCCTTAAGTATTTGAAAGACTTAAAACCAAAACAACAACAACAAAAACCCCACATACACTATCATGTATACTGAGTGGGGGCAGGAACTGTTTGTTTCTATTAACTCCTGTATCTCCAGCACTAAGAACAATTTGGGATATATGCTGTTAAGAAACCAGATTTCTGGTAAGTCGAAGTAAAATGCTATTCTATTTTGGAGGGGAAAAATCAGTCATTTTGGCACCTCCTTCTAAGAGGTATTTCATATAATGATTGCAATTATAATTTCATAACTGATGGAATATTCCATCTGGTAGAACTCCTATGCATGTGGTTACCTCAAACATAAAAACGAAAGCCTCTGAGATGTCTTCAGACAGAATAAAAGGGTATAAACAGGCTTCCTGAGAAATCTTGTAGGAATATTTCAACCATTCTCTTCCATAAGGCGCTAATCATTAAATTAATTGAGACTGTTGGTAGTATCTAACAGTATAAATAAATGCCTTGAAAGCTTAGAATCAGGCCACTATGAATATTGTAGGACTAAGGTCTCAGAAGTCTGGTGCTGAAAGAGTTTTGGGGGAGATCTAGGTCAACTTCTCATTTGGTAGATCAGAAAAATCAGGTCCAAAGTGGGCAAATTATTGGCTCGATTTCACAATGTTCATTAGTGACAAACTTCAAAATGAGAACTCTTCCAAGCCTCTGGATTCCAAATTCTGGTATAACATCAAACTTACTCTCAATATTACAGAAGAAAAGTTTCTTCCATTACCACATCTAAAGCTGTCTACAAGGTTCCTGTTGAGTGTCCAGAATCAAAACAGCCTTGTGGAACAAAGCAACTGAGGATAATCCCTGGGGAGCATGTTGTATCTTATAAGGCCAATCATGTTATCTACTAAACGTAAGTTACATTTATCATCTAGGACAATCTTGTAGTGGAAATTAGTTGCATATTTTACAAAGGATGTACTTACAGTGTTGTTATTTAAAATTTTAAGATAAGTTTAATCAAATAAGTCAGAATGCTTATACTTGAATGAGATTTTTCTTTCAAAATAGTCATGCTGGATGGAAGAGCTTTTTCATGGTATGCTGCCATTGCTTTTGGCAGCTTCCAATAGCAAAGCTACTTGTAAAGTTAAATCTTTGCCATTACTGAGAATATTCTGAAATATATGGAAAGCAATTGCAAAAGAGGAGTTTTAGAATGCTTTAACAATGATAGCATTATTGCAATGTAGTTATTGTCTTTCAAGGTGACTGCTTTCAAGGGCTAGTACTCGTGCAATGAATATATTATCTTTTCTTTGTTTAAAAATATTTAATCATTTATTTTGTGGGTATACTTTTATTTGAACTTCAAAAGTTAGTGACTGTTTATGTGTTTGCTTCTGGCTTCAAGACAGCATGATGCGGTAGACAGAATATTATATGTTGACGAGATAATTGACCTTTCTAAACACATTTTCCTTTAAACGAGGATAACAAAACTTACCTCATAAAGATGGTCTGAGGATACAAGTGAGATAACGAAAGTTATGCTGTTTTGTAAATTGCAAAATACAAAGTACTTTACCACTGTCCATCTACCATTAGGGTTATAGGGACAGTTAAAGATAACACAGAGCTTCTACTCTCTTTAGAATCTTCTTGCAATTCCTATTGATAATTAATGTCCTTAATCTACATTGCTGACTATTACCAAGTCAATGCTACACTCAGTTAAGTCTAACATTACTGCGGTAACTCCCAGGAGCAATGGTATATAAACTTGGCAGTCACTAATTTTCCTGCACATTTTAGATGGTGAAAAGTGTAGTTGATGTTCACTTAACACCAGGAGAAACCAGGTTAATGAAGGTGCTGGAGACTGGAATATGTAAACAAGACAGATAGGGGAGCTTGGAAGGAGGTATAGGAAGAAAGCTGGAGAGCAAGCAGTAAATAAGAGGCACCTGAACTAGCAAAAGACAGAACATTAGATCAGCAGAGTTTTAGGCAGTCAGGCAGTGCAGTCACAGTGATAGGCTTGGCACATAGTAGCGGCTTAATAACTTTTTTTTTTAAATAGAAAATGCATAATTAGGTGGAAGAATGAAGAGAGCTACCTCTGGGAACTCTTGTTCAGAGGTAGAGTGATATCAAGGACTCTTGAAAGGAAAAGACAGAGTAGTTTCTTCAAGATCCAGCTTTGTATTAGGAGTGATAGACCCTGGAAACTAAGAAAATTAATCATCTACCTTACATAAGATGGCATAGGTTTGAGAGCACAATAAATATTCCCTTGACCAACTGCAAAGAGCTAAAGAGAGCTGTTGTGTGGGTTACCGGGCTGAGGAATAGCATTCTTTCCTGAAACTTCACATGATTTGAGTATAACAGAGAGAACAAAAAGTGTCACAGAGACCTTTCCAGTTATCCAAGGGTTCAAAGAAAAAAAAATTGTTTACAAATGGCGCATTGATTTTGTGCCACAAGTACTAATCACTTCCGTGTATATTATCTTGCTTAAGGCTTACAAAATTTTATAAGGTAGCTATAATTCTTATTTAAAAATTTGAGACTTGATTAGATTAAATGATCTATACAATGTCACTTCACTAATAATGGGCAGAGGCAAAATTCAAGGTCTGTATTTTCCACTATTAGGTTGCTTCCCTAAAGTAAAATGTAGATTTAGTATTTTTAATAATTTCTCTTAGACAACCAAATTCAAAGGAGATGACAGATTTTGGTGACAACAACAGTTTCCATGTCAAAGTACAGTCAGCTATTTCACAATAAAACAATAATTTCCTTCTCATAGTTAGGATGCTTAAAATCAAATTATCTTATTTTGAAATTCTATCAATAATTTGATTAAACAAGCCAATGTCCTCAGATAACTTAATGAGTGAACATACCCTTGGTAGGAAATAGTTAGTCCTGCCACATCAGAATTTTCACAGCCCAGTGCAAACAGGGAAAGGAATAGGAGGTACCCAAGAACAGATGATCCCAAGTAGAGTTTTGCAGCTCCATACAGACTGATTCTGAATTTTTTCATAACTATTCCCCCAGAGAATATTCCAAGGGCCACTGCAGGTATATTGATGAGCCCTGAGGAATAAAAAATATATATGTCATTTTGTGAATCTCTAAAAGAAATCTGAGTACACTGACATAAACTTTCTAAGGGATTATACAAAATTATAATACTTCCTGACAAATTGTTAGACTAGTTGGTAATTTTAGGTTATAGAAATATTCATTCACTATTATCTATTGACATATCAAGAGATTTTGATGAATGTCTAGGTTATGGATTAAGGATAGCCCAACAGAGTCTCAGAGGTCTGCCTAAAACAGTGTCTAGCACAGAGTCCAAAATCAACAAACAATGAGTTAGTCAATGAGTCAATGTCTTTCTGGTCTAATCCCAGGATTGACATGTTCAATCAAAGGGCAACTGGGTGAAGTTAATGTTCTTTAAGGTTATGTGTAAAAGACTAATAGGCACGTGGAATTTAGGGAACAAAGAAACAGTGTTCGTTCTTTTTTCTGGCCCAAACAAAATTTATTTTTATTTACACTCTTGTCTGCTTAGTCTGGTATCCTTAACAACCACCACAAAAAAACAACAACAATGTATTAATAGACTACTTTTATATTTATTATTTGCTTATGATGTACCAGCCACTCACGTAAGCATCTGATATATCTCTCACATTTACCCTTTACCACAACTCTAGGTAGCTATATTGTTAATTTCACTTCAGACAGCAATTTACTTATGGTCATGGTTAGTAAGTGTTAAAACCAGATTTGACAAGATAGATCTAATGTTAAATCCCCTGTCTCTCCTTCTAAGCATTTGGGAGACAATTCGTGAACCTATATCAGAAAAAAAGTACCCACCCCTACAAGTCTATAAGAAAAAACTGACAGCTCAAGAAAAATAGACAATTTGAACATAATTAACAAAAGAGAATGTTGAAATGACCAACAAGCCTCCAGAAAAAGTGCTCAACATCATTAGTTATTGGTGAAATGCAAATAAACTACAATAAGATATCACCATACCGTATAAGAATGATTACAATGACAAAGACTGACAATACTAAGTGTGATACGGATGTGGAGTGACTGGAACGCTCTTACACTACTAGCATGACTATAAATCTGCACAACCCTACTGAAACGTTTTGGTTATATTTACTAGATCTAAACATGACCCAACAATTCTGCTCCAAGATACAACCAAGAAAAACATATGTATACACCCACCAAAATATATATAGGATAGTCATGCAGTGTTATTTTTAATTGTCAACAGCAAAAAAAAAAAAAAAAAAAAAAAAAAAAAAAAAAAAAAAGACCCAAATGCCCACCAACCATAAAATGAATAAACTGTGGTATATTCACGTGATAGGATATGACACAGCAATGAAAAAGATCAAACAGCTATACACAACATGAATCTCATAGATTTCATTTCAGTCGAAATAAGCTAGATACAAAACAGTGCATAACACACTATTACATTTAAATAAAGTTCAAAAACAGGTAAGACTGATCTATGATGGCAGAGTTCAGAATACTTACAAGCTTTAGGAAAGAGTACTCAGTAAAAGGAGGTTTGAGGGAGCCTCTGGGGTTCTGAAATGGGCTACATGTTCTAGTTTATGGTTACCATATAGATTTACATATAAACATTTATCCAGCTACACTACCCATTTAGGGGCTACAGTGTTAAATGTTGCTTGTATGTTATATCTCAACAAACATAAAGGAAATTTTAAAAATCAAATAAAAAGAATGTCTCTTAAACTTTCATTTCTCTTCTTTTTAAAGTCAGTATAAAGCACTGATTGGCATGGAGGGGGGCAAAAAAACCTAAACTGTTTCCTCAGATCAACAATTAAATAATACGATTAACTTAATTCAAACCAATTCATGTTGAAAGCAAAAGTTCACTGGCATAGCTTTAATATTTATAATTTAACAGAATAGTCTAAACAGAGTCAATTAAATTAGCGTCTGGATTAAATTATCCAGGATGGTTACAGGACAATTACATATTCTGAAATGAGCTCAGAGCTCTCTTTCAGAGATAGATACATAGAACAATTCCTGAAATATTTATGAAGAAGAAATGTTTTTAAATTTTTAGAGTCTCCTACCATAAATGAATATATCCAATGGAATAAAATATATTTATGACTTGAAACAGTAGCATTAAGTAACATCTTCATAGGCTAAAGGAGCTAATCTAGGTTTTAAAAGTATCCACAATTACTTGGAGCAGGACCTTCTTGTATTTGTAGATTCTGTTTCTTCTTCATTCATTTCTTCATGCTTTTCTTTGCCCCTGAATAGCTTTCTTATTCTTGACTGACCTGCTGTACTAAAAACACAGCCCTTTTAAATAACCTGAATGCCAGGACTCAGAAAAGTCCTTTAACTCTGAGCAAATACAAACTTTGTTTTGCAATGAGTACCTTTTAAACCGTCTGAATACTCACTTTTTAAAGTCCTAGAAACTGTTCAGGTAAAGTGGCCACTGTTATGAAGTTTTGGCTATACTTGAAAGACACATATCCAGTATCACAACCTCCTAATAAAATGCATGTTTGGTTTATATAATATTCTTAAGGTCACTCATCTACAGTTGTGAATAATTCTTGCTAAAAGGTTATACCACAGACTATCTAAATATTTTTTCCCCACTGGATCTTTTTTCATTCTGCTAAATTTTTATTCACTCACCTTTCTAACTTTGTATCTAAAATGCCATAAATCACTTTCAGTCTAAATATGAGAATAGTGTTCTCTAAAATCGCTAACGGTTAACAAAGATGCAGCTGACAGTACCTACTGGCAAGCATGAAGGACAAGTGAGCATACCAATAACGAAGTTGGCCTTGGAGGCTGACTGCCCATACTGTTGCTCAATGTACTTGGGTTTATAGGTTACCATTCCAAATAAAGAGTTGAACTGAACAGTGCTCGCACACAAATATAACAAGTACAGTGGATTTCCAAAAATATTCTTTAGTGATGGAAGAAAATCTGTAAGACAAAAGTAACATGGAGAAATTAAAGTCAGTGTAACACCTGGCAGAAGACACAGCCTTGGCAGCAGGGCATAGACGGCCGAGCCCCACTGTCACAGCGATCAGGAACACGTACAGTGTGGGGCACACACACACTATGGGTTTTAAACACTGGCTCAAGTCAAGACTGAGATCTGTCAGGTTCACATCGAGACATAGGCACTCGCTTCTACAGGCATATAGTTTAGATTACAGTTAGAGGTATAAGTCAGATAGGACTAGATTCCTCTAACTGATATGGGTAAAAGGAAAGAGGGACGAGAATACTCCCTCACTCCAGAGCTGAAAGTCATTGGCAGGACATTAAGAACTTCAGTTTTCTGGTCCCTATTCTTCAAACTTGGGTCATGGTCACAGAGAAAGAAATATGCAAGTTACCTCCACTTAAGTCAATGAACTTTAGTGTAAGAAATGAGCTTTGGCATTCCCCCTTCTTACTATTACGCAGCCACATAGTTTGAAATGTGAAGATTTTCCGTAAATGTAAATATTGCTTGCTGGGCCCAACTGAGAAGAACCAATCTTCCTCATGGCCAGCCACCCTTTTCCATGTGGAAGGAATTCATTCTAACATGTCTAGCCTTTTGCCCCACACCACACTCATTCCTTTGATCACTGGGGGGAAACGTGCACTGACACATGTTTGTCAAATGGCTGAATCTCATCTGTTAAAAAGCCACAAGCCATGAAGATTCACTCTCTTCTGTCCACCCGGACTGATGTGAAGCCGCAAACCCAGATGGGGGCAACTGCAAGGTTTAACCTGAAGCAGTATAAGGGTGGGAATGTCAACAAGAAATATTACCAAAACTTTGGGTCATGTTCTTTAATCCACTCTCCAGTAATAAAGCTGACTTTGTAATCTTCAATTCTGCTTCCTGGACAGTTTCTCAATTTTTCTGAACAAATGATGGGGAGAGAGGGATATTATATATAGATCCCGTATAGAGTGTCAATGGAAAACTGAAAGGGCTTCAAAATCAAGCAGAATCTGGCTCACCTCTTGCCATTTCCATTATTTTTGACTTTTCTCCATGGGGTGTTTGGTAGTCTGTGCGATCATCCATAATAAATTTGGATTTCTCAGAGGAAGAATTGGAATCCTCTCTACTTCGGGGTCTAGGTAGACTCTTTGGTAAACACCAGAAAGGCACAGCTGCAAGAAGACTTACAATTCCTGCTATTAGATAACCCAGCCACCAGGCACCTACCCACTGAGGATCCTTGGGAGTAATCATTATGTGA
The DNA here is from genome assembly GCF_022837055.1 of Prionailurus viverrinus. Classification (NCBI taxonomy): domain Eukaryota; kingdom Metazoa; phylum Chordata; class Mammalia; order Carnivora; family Felidae; genus Prionailurus; species Prionailurus viverrinus. The sequence continues at coordinate 50,823,926 of NC_062567.1, read as the reverse complement.
TCTGAAAGAGAGAGAGGATAGCTAAATAGCATGTACAGCAAAGCTGGTGTGTTGAAATCAGCCTCTTTAAAAAAAAATCCTAGTGTTAGCTCTATCACATCATAAAATACCTAATAATTCATGCAGGATAACTTTCTAGTCTGAACATTATCATCATCTTGCTTTTTGAAGGGAACAAGGTGTTTCTGGGACATGATGCTTTTCTTCTTTTGTTCCTCAGATTTGAAATATAGATTCTAAATACTGCAAGAGTGGTCTCTACTCTGCCCTGAGGTTCTGCATAAGAACGCTTGGGCCCATGGCAGGAGGAAAGAAACATGTGAGGGAGAATTCTGAGGACTCAAAATCTGCCAGCCACCCCACATCAGCACCACTTTCACCTGGTTCACAAATTGAATGTCTAAGATCTTACTAAAAAAAAGAGCTAAATCCTACACCTTCTGGTCAAAATCTGGTCTAAACCACTCAGAATGTTATTTATTAAATGATGGTTAATAATACTTCAGAGCTATTCAAGGTCTGAAGTAAGAATTGTATATGTAAATAAAATGTCAATATCTTAATCGTTATAAAAACTTTATTTTTGACACCATTTTTTATTTGACTAGAAGCTAAGTATTGATGAATGAAATCAAGTGTTTTTTTCTTTTCTATATAAAGAACCCATAAAGCATATAACTGGTCTACCTCCATTGTGCCCTATGAGAACAACAAAATAAACACATGTCCTTTGACAACTAGGCTCAATTGACACTACACCATACTTGGTAAATCATTCACACTAGTTCTCTGCATCTTCATTGCTTCCCCTGAACAATTTCCCTCTGTACCACTCATCACACCTATGCTTTCTTATCTGTACCAATTTCCATGACAGGATTTTAACGAACTCAAGGAATTCATCTACTATCTTGTTCACTATTTTGTGGTAGAACAGCACCTAAGATAGATATAAAACTAAGGTTAATGAATAAATGAATGAATAAATAAAAATTGTGGAATTCATCTTGAAGTTTATTTGCTAAAAAAAGGAAAATTAGTGCAAGAGTTTTGCATTTAATTTTAACACACAATGATTTCAAAAAGCAATTTCAGAATTTTTAAAAATGCAACTTATTTTCTTGCTTTTAACCGATTTCTTGAACTTCTTTAAAAAGAAAGAAAAATAAGGGTGCCTGGGTGGCTCAATCAGGTAAGCATCTGACTTTGGCTCAGGTCATGATCTTGCAGTCCGTGGGTTCAAGCCCCATGTCAGGCTCTGTGCTGACAACTCAGAGCCTGGAGCCTGCTTCGGATTCTGTGTCTCCCTCTCTCTCTGCCCCTCCCCTACTTGTACTCTGTCCCAATCTCTCTCTCACAAGTAAATGAACATTAAAAAAGTTTTAAAAAAATAAAGAAAAGTAATGCCCATTTCTAGGAGGTACATCTCATAAGGAAAGAAACAAATTAATACTTATGGAAAGATGAGTTCTGACATTTATTCCCTCCATAACTACTCTCTCAGGGGGTAAGGTAGTCCCACTCTAATATGCTTCCACCTGAAAATGATTTGTAAAGAATGAATTTTGGTTGCCGAAAGACTTTCAATTCTCGGTCTTCTTGGCAAGTCTACAAAATACATGATCAATCGATGTGACTGTCATGTTGATACACCTGAACCAACAAGAGCCAACGAGAAGCCACAGTTTTTAGTCTTAACTATGCTGGAATGTGTTTGAACTGGCAAACCAGAAGTGAAAAAGGATACATCTGAATAACAAACCATAGGTCGTCCGGTTCTAATCACTGCCTATTTTTCATATTTCATTTATTAATGTATGTGGTGATTATATCAACAACAAATTTTCAGTGGATTATTTTCATTCTAGGAAAGATTATAATCCTGTCATTTTATAAAAAGGGACTCTGATACTTTTTACACCATCTGCATTTAAAAAATTGCAGTAACTACGATAAATAAATAAACAAAAATAAACTTCCTTACCTAGGTTTACGAAGCCAATGTCAACATACAGTTTGGCACATAATGAGCCTAGCAGGAAGCCAAAGATTGGTCCTATAATTGCAACCGTCTGCACACACCCTGCACCAAAAAAAAGGGGGGGGGGCATTTCTCTGCTTTTGTAAATTAATACATTTTTAAACAAGAAATATTAGTGAAATCCAGTGAGTAGCTAAAAATATTTCATCAACTCTTCACTTAAGAGTGCTTAATTTGTCAATTTTTTCAACCTTATTGAATCAGGAAATAAGTCCTTCTCAGCTTTGAAAGAAGAACGAACACTTGGAAGGCTTTAATTACTTCTTAGTAAAGAAGGGACACCAAGACTCTGAAGAAGTTAACTTCCCCCAAATGGAACAAACTTTACTCGTTAGGATTAGATTTCCCCCACTGATAAAAAATCAGAATTATACTATTTTGACAGTCTTTCAAAACTTTTTTGTGGCTGGCTAAGCATAAGAGTCATTTTGACATTAAACTTCATTTCTTCCACCTTAGTGAAGAAGTGCATGTGTTCAGAGAGTCTGTGTGAGAGTAGTAACTATGCATATCCCTGGATGCAGCCAGCAAGTGGAGCTAGACCTGGGAGGGCAGGAAGGTGCTCTTTGGAGCAACCATGACCAGCCTAGGCAGCTGTAACAGGAAAGTGGAGCAGACTGTATAAATGACATCATTTCTGGTTACCAGAAACATAACTCTTCCTTGCAAAGTATCTACTATATGCCTTTCATTTCACCACAGAGCTTGATACACGCATATCCCTGATGATTAATTTAAATTGATAGGAGGAGTAAATGGCAGTTACAGATCCTTTTCAGAAGAGAAGACAGGGTGAACAGAATGAACAGGAAGGGGACACCTTGATACATGCCTGCATCTCTTGGCTTGCAATCTTTCCTCTAGTCTCCAGAGTCATTGCCTAGCAACTTCTACTCTAGTTTCTGATTTATGCTGGAGTTTTCCATTAGAGCAGGTAACCTGTTTTTAATTACAGCCTGCCAGACTGTAATCAGAGCTCTCTGGAGTTCTGTGTGCATAGCCAGCAAAGAACTATACTGTGGAGCTAGCCATAGCCCCTCCCAATGAATTTCAGTCCTGTCCTTCTGTCCCTTGAAGGCCAGGCCCTCAAAGATCAGAACCCAAAAAAAACCAAGACTGGTGTGTGAAATAGAGAAAAAATTAGTTTCTAAGACATAAGAGGCACTCAGTCAATACTGCTTAGATGTATCTGGACTTGGAGTTTGGTTTTGCTATATTTTGTTTTGTGTGTGTGTGATTTTAGCTGCTGGTCTATCCAGTGGGGCCTGTTCCAGACATGGGTTCGTGTCAGGCCTTGCTCTCATACTTTCTGTGTTTTTCTTTATCCATTCATACCTCCTACTGATAACTCAGAATTCCTTGCAGGCTATCCCTCATAGGAAAAAAAGATGCTTTAAATAATCAGGGCTTTTATCTTAGAAAGCAATTTCTAGGGCTCTGAAGACAAAATTATATATATATATATATATATATATATATATATATATACACACACACACACACACACACACACACATATAGATATATACACACACATATAGATACACACACACACACACACACACACACACACACACACACACACATATATATATATATATATATGATACCTAAATGCTTCAGTGGCACAGTTAACCCAATAAAAAAAAACCTATGAAATCTGAAGTCCATGAAGATACTTGTACAAAGTCATACATGATTGCAGTTGATCTTATAGTTATTTTCTTTTAATCTAATGTTCTTTCCCTAATGTGACAGGTCCTTCTAATGCAAGCTTCTTTATCATCCAAATCCTCAGTGTGGACCTCAGATATGTGTGAACCTCAATATAGGAACTGGATATGAAGTGTCAAACTCTATTGCACACTCTATTCCACTCAGTTTGGAATAGAGTTGAGAAAACCAGATATGCTGCTTCCCAAGAAGATTAATGGGGTAGGCATTACCAATATAGAAAGCAGAATTGTCTTCACTGGAAAAATCATCAAGGTAGGCAATGCCTAGAGGCTGAATAGGAGTTTCCCCAATTCCACGAAGAAGGTTCCCCAGGAAAACATAAACCCACATGGAAGAGCTGGCATCAATTTCACATTCTTAAAAGGAAAGCAAACAAGAGAAGTGAAATTAGATCAGTATCAAAGTTAAATACTTATTTTGCATTTCTACAAGCTGTCCTAAAATTGGATTAGGATGTAAAAATGAAATTTTCAACAGACTTAATTTGATAGGAGTCTAAGCAAGACTGGAAAATATTTTCTCCTCAATATTTTAGGCAATATAAATCCCCCAGAGGTTTTGAAAAAAGGACTCTTTTGTTTCTTGTTTCTGATGCCTTGTTTCTTATTTTCTCTTCTCTTTTTATTTTATATTTATACTGCGTACTTTGAATTCCTATGCTCCAATAACATTCACTATCCTGTCTTGGAAAAAAGACAAAATTTTGAACAAAGGCATTTCTCGCCTTAATCTTTAAACTTTTCTATTTTTCAACAGAAATCCCTTGTAATTTTATTGCTGATCAAGTTTTATCTGAAATTTAAATTTTTATATGGACAGCATTACAATTGTTTGTTAGTGAATAACCATTTTTAGGGATCAGGTTTAGGAAACAAAGTCACATAAAAATTTAAAACTCTATATACTTTAGTAGTATAACTATTCCAACAAAAAGAACCTTTTGGCAGTATTCTTAGACATTCAAAGCTAACTATTTTAAAATGCTTTTATAGAAGTCATGTCTTGATATAATCATGTAAAGCTGGAGAATTACCCCCACATCACAAGTGAAATATATTTTGAAGAGTTTGATCACTTTAATAAAAGTGATAATGTTATCTATCTCTGACAATCACCACTTGTGAGTGCTCCCTTTCTGCCAGGCACTGGGCTAAGTGGTTTGCAGGCATTTTTAAATTATTTCCTCCTAATAATCATATGAGGTAGGAGTTATTTACACTTATTAGTAGCCCTTAAGTAAAATTTGAAGGTAAAATATAGGTTATTTGGAACTGGGATGAATCCTTTTGGGTAGATGAATCAGACTGCGTAACAGACAAGACTATTGTGTAGTCATGTTCCTTCTAATTTTGCCTCTTCTAGAAATGTAGCCAAGTGACCACGCATTTTTCACTTATCTTTTCTAGATTTCCATTTCACTCCCCAAAATATAATGGGAATTCCTTTTCCAAAAAATTGATTCTAATGTCAATTCTACCCCTGACATTTGTGTGATCCCAAGATCACACAAGGGTAGGGAAATCTTGTAGACAGGTGAAGATAGCTTAGATCTGTGTTTTCCAATATGGTAACTACAAAATACATGTGGCTACTGAATAGTAAATTAATTAAAGTTACATAAAAGTAAAAATTCAATCCTCAGTCACACTAGCTATATTACAGAAGTCAACAGTCACATGTGCTGGTGGCTGCTGTATTAGACAGCATAGATATAGAACATTTCCACTGTTGCAGAGTTTTTTTGGACATCTCAGCTCTCCAGTGTAGTGGGAATGGGGGTTGTAGGTGGAGCATTTTTGACAAGAGTCCTATTATCACCCTACTATAATTTTTAGGATAAACTTTGTGTCCACTATATCTGATGTTTATACAGATCTATGACTTTCAGGGAGCAGGGCCTCATTTAAAGCAAAGAAAAAGATTGTGGGTCTTATGCTGTATACCTGTCTAAAACCTGTCTCTACATTAAAAACATTTTTAAAGTTTATTTATTTATCTATCTATTTATTTATTTGTTTATTATTTATTTATTTATTTATTTATTTATTTATTTATTTAGAGAGAAAGGGGATGGAGAGGGAGGATCCCAAGCAGGCTCTGTGCTATCACTGCAAAGCCTAACCTGGGGCTCGATCCCATGACCATGAGATCATGACCTGAACGGAGATCAAGAGTCGGATGCTTAACTGACTGAGATACCCAGGCGTCCCACATTAAAAAATTTTTAATTCCCACCTCTAGATGCTATGTTTCTCTTCTTAACACTAAAGGTTTAAATATTTCGTGATTAGCTGTATTGCCATCTACATCCTATCTTTCCTGTCAAAAACAAAATATCTTCAATAACTGTACATTTTGTGGAAGTGAAAGTCCAAACCCTCCTTTCACACTCTTCTCTTCTTCCAGGGGGCTTTTCTTCTTCTTTTCATACAGCAGGATGGGGTACACTTGTTACATGTTCACATCTTCCCTCCCTCCCTGCCTCATATCTCTATTAATCCTCTGGCCCTTCCCTTCATCCAGACCTCTGGAGTTCATTGCTCAGGAAAAAAGGCATCTCAAAAGAAAGCACTGATGATGATATTAGGGGAAAGAAAAGGTTTTATGGTATAGATAAAAGATTTGCATGACTAGCAGGTATAGAAAAGAGGAGCTTCCACACTGCCTATACAGCAATCTGTAGGCTAGGAGCAGGGAGTGGGGTGGGAGTGGTGAGGAGGAAGCGTCGAGCATGTCAATGCTCAAGGGCAGTGGAGACAGGGCATTTGAGCTCATCCCGGAGACATAGCAAACACCTCAGGGGAGATTTGTGGATTCTCTAGCAGGAAGAACCTGGGCCACCATGGTAGAGCCAGGGAGGTAGCAAAACCCAAAAGACAAGATGGCTACATATGTAGAACAGTGTGGCTAAGCGTCCTGCTTTTGGCTCCTCAAAAGCTTTCTAAGAGATGATTTCCATGTTCCCAAGGGTGCTCACACAAAGCATTGCTATGCAATGTGCATCAGCCATATGGAATTCTAGACATCCTGACAAAATTCCTTGCATCCTGTGTTGTGTGGAAAACAATTATTCCCAAGTTTCCAAGACTGTCACATCTGCATCAGGAAGAGCTTCTGTGCTAAAAAAGGACATAAAGGTAGACATGGGATGGCCCTAAAGTGACATGTATGACCAAATATTGTGGCCAGAGGGATTTTAAATACCTAAGTTGACAAGGGACCAATAACACCAAGAGGCCCCTCCCACAACTTCCCTCTTTGCTATTATGTAAGCTCCCTAGAATATAAGCAACCCCTGGGGAAAAAGGTAAGGTTAGGGACAAATTGAATGAGATTCAATTTATCCCATTCTGATGGAAAGGGGCTGAACACAGAAGTTAAATTGAGATCTGGGGAAGAATATATTTCTTTCATATCTGAACACTGGACTGAGATTAATATGTGTTAAACTAGTTTTATCCTAATTCATGGCCCACCTTATTTGGAACCATGGGAAGCTTTTCCCAGTCACCAGCAATTAATGCTTTTTCCATATTTTCTTCAGATCTCATCATATACTGCTTTATATTCTAGGAATTTTTATGGCACTATAGTATCTCAATTTAAGTAGTAAAGCTTTTAAGAGAAAAACATCACATAAATTTTTTGCCCATACTAAAGCAATATAAAGTCTTTATAAAAAGCTATCTTAGTCAAGTAAACAAAATCATCTTACCATCACTTCTTTTGGATTGTGATTTTTCTATAATTGAGATAGGTAATTGATTGTCTGACTCCAGGAGACATGGAGAGATGCTCAGAGTGGAATTAGAGAAAGGAGAATACTTTTCATATCTGTACCTGTAAAAAAGAATGTTTTCTTCACTACAGACTCATTTAACATCATACTAAAAATATTAAATGTACACTACATGAGTTACTATGGAACCTGTTTGAGTTTGCAACTACCCTTGAGTCTTAATCACTAAACCAAACCAGCATTTAAGAGCAGATGTCCTGAAGAGATAACCACAAAGTCTCATTTACAGGTATTACACCATATCTCAACCAGTTAGTGTAGTAAAAGAAAATAAAAGTAAGAATTATTCATAAGGGTTCATTTTAATGTAAAAATAATGACTATAAATCACCTATTCCCCTGGTGAAAAAATATCCAATGTTTGATAAAATCATGACTATCTCCAAGTCAGAGGAAAAGCAATAATTTAAAAACTATGGTATTGCATGCTATATTTAGAGTTGTAAATTTAGTAGAACAACTGCATTGCTGATTCTAGAGAATCGATGATGATGTGTGGGTTTTTTTTTAACTTTTTAAATTCCAGGGGCGCCTGAGAGGCTCAGTCAGTTGAGCATCCAACTTTGGCTCAGGTCATGATCTCGTGGTTCATGAGTTCAAGCCCTGCGTCGGGCTCTGTGCTCACAGCTCAGAGCCTGGAGCATGCTTCAGATTCTGTGTCCCCCTCTCTATCTGCCCCACCCCTGCTTGTGCTCTCTCTTTCAAAAATGAATAAACATAAAAAAATTAACAAAAACTTTTAAAATTCAAGTTAGTTAACATCTAGTGTAATATTAGTTACAGGTATACGATATAGTGACTCAACACTTCCATACAATACCTGATGCTTATCATGACAAGTGCACTCCTTAATCCCAATCGCCTATTTAACTCATTCCCCTACCCACCTCCTTTCTGGTATCTATCAGTTTGTTCTCAATAGTTAAGAGTCTGTTTCTTGGCCTCTCTCTCTCTCCTCTTTTGCTCATCTGTTTTGCTTTTTAAATTCCATGTGAATGAAAGCATGTGGTATTTCTTTGAGTTATTTCACTTAGCATAATATTCTCTAGCTCCATCCATGTCATTGTAAATGGCAAGATTTCATTCTTTATGACTGAAAAATATTCCACCAAAAATATATGTCATATATATTATATAATATTATATAATAATAACATATGGCACTTATTCCTTATCCATCTGTCAACAGACACTTGGGCTGTTTCCTTAATTTGGCTATTATGGATAATGTTGTTATGAACATCAGGGTGCATGTATCCTTTTACATAAGTATTTTTGCATTCTTTGGGTAAATACCTAGTGGTGCAACTGCTGGATCATAAGGTAGTTCTCTTTTTAACTTTTTGAGGAAACTTCATACAGTTTTCCACAGTGGCTGCACTACTTTGCACTGCCACCAACAGTGCAAGAGGGTTCCCCTTTCTCCACATCCTTGCCAACACCTGTTGTTTCTTGGGTTGTTGATTTTAGCCATTGTGACAGGTGTGAGGTGATATCTCACTGTAGTTTTGATTTGCATTTCCCTGATAATAAGTGGTATTAAGCATCTTTTCATAAGACTATTGGTCATCCGGATGTCTTCTTTGGGAAAATGTCTCTTCATGTCTTTTTTATTGGATTTTAAAATTTTTAATTGGATTATTCATTTTGGAGTGTTGAGTTTTATAGGCTCTTTAGAGATTTTAGGTACTAACCCTTTATCAGATATGTCATTTGCAATTATCTTTTTCCCTCCTATAGGCTGCCTTTTAATTTTGTTGATTGGTTCCTTCACTGTGCAGAAGCTTTTTATTTTGCTGAAATATCAATAGTTTATTTCTGCTTTTGTTTCCCTTGCTTCAAGAGACATATCTAGAAACAAGTTGGTACTTTTTAAAAAATGTCTATTTATTTTTGAGAGAGAGAAAACAGGGGAGGGCAGAGAGAGAAGGAGTCACAGAATCTGAAGCAGGCTACAGGCTTTGAGCTGTCAGCGCAGACCCCGATTCAGGGCTTGAAGTCAGGAAAGGTAAGACAATGACCTGAGCCAAAGTCGGATGCTTACCCGACTGAGCCACTCAGGTGTCCCAGAACTTGGTACTTCTGATGCCAAATTGTTTACTGCTTGGGTTCTCCTCTAGGATTTTTCTGGTTTAAGGTCTCACATTTAGGTTTTTAATCCATTTTGACTTTTGGGTATGGTGTGAGAAAGTGGTCTGGTTTCTTTCTTTTGCATATTGCTGTCCAGTTTTCCCAACACCATTTATTGAAGAGACTTTTTTTCCCATTGGATATTCTTTCCTTTTTTGTCAAAGATTGGTTGACCATATAGTTGTGGGTTCATTTATGGGTTTTCTATTCTGCTTCATTGACCTATGTGTCTGTTTTTGTGCTAGTTCTATACTGTCATAATTGCTACAGCTTTGCAATATAACATGAAGCCCAGAACTGTGATTCCTCCAGCTTTGCTTTGCTTTTTCAAGATGGTTTTCGATATTTGGAGTCTTTTGTGGTTCCATACAAATTTTTTTTTAAATTTTTTTTCCACGTTTTTATTTATTTTTGCGACAGAGAGAGACAGAGCATGAACGGGGGAGGGGCAGAGAGAGAGGGAGACACAGAATCGGAAACAGGCTCCAGGCTCTGAGCCATCAGCCCAGAGCCTGACGCGGGGCTCGAACTCACGGACCGCTAGATCGTGACCTGGCTGAAGTCGGACGCTTAACCGACTGCGCCACCATGGTTCCATACAAATTTTAGGATTCTTTGTTCTGGCTCTGTGAAAACTGCTGTTGGTATTTTGATAAAGATTGCATTAAATCTGCAGATTGTTTTGGGTAATATAGACATTCCAATCGATGAGCATGGAATGTCTATTTCTTTGTGTCATCTTCAATTTCTTTCCTGAGTTTTATAGTTTTTAGAGTACAGATCTCTTTGTTTAGGTTTATTCCTAGGTATCTTATTGGGTTTGATGTAGTTGTAAATGGGACTGATTCCTTAATTTCTCTTTCCGTTGCTTCTTCATTGGTGTATAGAAATGCAAAATATTTCTGTACATTGATTTTGTCTCCTGTGACTTTGGTGAATTTATCAGTTCTCACAGGTTTTTTTTTTTTTTTTTTGGTGGAGTCTTTCAGATTTTCTATATAGAGTATCATGTCACCAGCAGATAATGAAAATTTGACTTCTTCCCTGCTGATTTGGATACCTTGTCTTTTTGTTGCCTGATTGCTGTGGCTAGGAGTTCCAGTATCATATTGAATAAAACTGGTGACAGAGGACATTCCTTTTTTGTTCCTGACCATAGAGGAAAAGCTCTCAATTTTTTCCCATTGAGGATATTAGCTGTGCGTTTTTCACATATGGCCTTTATTATGTTGAGGTTTGTTCCCTCCAAATCTACTTTGTTGAAAAAACATTTTTATGAATAGATTTGTACTTTTTCAAATGCTTTTTTTGCATCTATTGTAAAAATCATATGGCTATTATCCTTCCTTTTATTAATGTGGTATATCACATTTATTGATTTATGAATATTGAACCACCTTTGACCCTACTTCATCGTGGTGAATGATTTTTTTAATGTATTGTTGGATTTGGTTTGCTAGTATTTTCTTGAGAACTTTTGTATCTATGTACATGAGGTATTGGCCTATAGTTCTCTTTATTAGTGGAGTCTTTATCTGGTTTTGGTATCAGGGTAATGTTGGTCTCATAGAGTGAATTTGGAAGTTTCCCTTCCTTTTCTGTTTTTTGGAATAGTTTGAGAAGAATAGATATTAGCTCTTCTTTAAATGTTTGGTAGAACTCCCCTGTGAAGGCATCTGGACTTTTGTTTTGGGGGAGATTTTTGATTACTGATTCAATATCTTTGCTGATTATAGGTCTATTCAAGTTTTCTATTTCTTCCGGTTTCAGTTTTGGTAGTTTATATGTTTCTAGGAATTTATCCATTTCTTCTAGGTTGTCCAATTTGTTGGCATATAGTTTTTATAATATTCTCTTATAATTTTTATATTTCTATGGTGTTATTTGTTATTTATCTTCTCGCATTTGTGATTATTTGGGATCTTTCTCTTTTCTTTGTGATAAGTCTGGCTAGAGGTTTATCAATTTTATTAATATTTTCAAAGAAACAGTTCCTGTTTTCATTGCTCTGGTTCTATTGTTTGTTGTTTTGTTTTGTTTTGTTTTGTTTTTGTTTTTCTTTTTCTTTAGTTTCTGTATCATTTATTTCTGCTCTAATATTTATTTCCCTCCTTCTGATGGCTTTAGATTTCATTTGTTGTTCTTTTTTCTAGCTTTAGGTATAAGGTTAGGTTGTTGAGATTTTTCTTGCTTCTTGAAGTAGGTCTGTATCACTATATACTTCCCTCTTAGAATAGCTTTTGCTGCGGGGTGCCTGGGTGGCTTAGTCGGTTAAGCATCTGACTTTGGCTCATGTCATGATTTCACATGTCATGATCTCACAGTTCATGAGTTTGAGTCTAGCTTCGGGTTCTGTGCAGACAGCTCAGAGCCTAGAGCCTGCTTCATATTCTGTGTCTCCCTCACTCTCTGCTCCTTCCCCACTTGCGCTCTGTTTCTCTCTCAAATATAAACAAACATTAAAAAAATTTAAAAAATGTTTTGCTGCATCCAAAGGTTTTGGACCATCATGTTTTCATTTTCATTTTTTCCATGTATTTTTATTTCTTTTTTAGTTTCCTGGTTGACTCATTCATTGTTTACTAGCATGTTGCTTAACCTTCATGTATTTGTGGTCTTTTCAAATTTTCTCTAGTGGTTGGCTTTTACTTTCATAGTGTTATGGTCAGAAAAGGTGCATGGTATGATTTTAATCCTTTGTACTTGTTGAGGTCTGACTTGTGACCTAATATGAGATCTATTCTGGAGAATGTCCCATGTGCACTTGAAAATAATGTGTATTCTGCTCTTTTAGGATGAGATGTTCTGAATATGTCTAAGTCCATCTGGTTCAGCGTGTCATTCAAAGTCACTTTTTCCTTGTTGATTTTCTGCTTAGATGATCTGCCCATTGATGTAAATGGGGTGTTAAAGTTCCTTACTCTTATTGTATTATTATCAATTAGTTCCTTTATTTTTGTTTTTATTTATTTTATATATTTGGGTGCTCCAATGTTGGTTGCATAAATACTTAACAATTGTTAGATCTTGTTGGATTGTCCCCTTTACTATGAGACAGTGCCCTTCTTTGTGTCTTGTTACAGTCTTTGTTTTAAAGTCCAGTTCGTCGGATATAAGTATTGCTACTCTGGCTTTTGACTTGTATGTCAAATCCATTTGCATGTTAAATGTTTCTCCATCCCTTCACTTTCAATCTGCAGGTGTCTTTAGGTCTAAAATGAGTCTCTTGTAGGCAGCACACAGATAGGTCTTGTGTTTTTTTTTTATACATTCTGACACCCTGTCTTTTATTGGTTAGTCCATTTATATTCAGAGTAATTATTGATAGATATGTATTTACTGCCATTTTATTATTTGTTTTGTCATTGTTTCTGCAGATTTTTCTGATCTTGTCTTTGTCACATTTGGTCTCTCCTTTGCACTCAAGGAATCCCCGTTAATATTTCTTGCAGGGCTGGTTTAGTGGTCACAAACTCCTTTAGTTTTCGTTTGTCTGGGAAACTCTATCTCTCCTTCTATTCTGAATGATAACCTTGCTGAACAGAGTATTCTTGGTTGCAGTCTTCCCCATTCCAGCACTTTGAATATATCATGCTGCTCCCTTCTAGCTTGCCAAGTTTCTGTTGAGAAATTTGCAACTAGCCTTACAGGGTCTTCCTGTATAAGGACTTATTTTGACATTCTGCCTTTAGTTTCTTTATCACTATATTTTGCAAATTTAATTACAATATGTCTGATTGTTGGCCTGCTTTTGTTGATTTTGATGGGAGTTCTCTGTGCCTCCTGGATCTGTGCTTCCTTCCCTAGGTTTCAGCTATTACTTTCCTCAAATTTTCTGCACCCTTTTCTCTCTCTTCTTCTAGGACTCCTACAATATGACTGTTTTTACATTTGATGGAGTTACTGAGTTCCCTATATCTATTCTCGTGTTCCATAATTCTTTCTCTCTTTTGTTTAGTCTCATTATTTTCCATTATTTTGCTTTCTAGGTCACTAATTCATTCCTCGGCTTCTTCCAGAATGCTGATTATTTCATCAAGCCTGTTTCCAATCTTGTTTATAGCACTCTTCATTTTTCTTTTTCAACTCTGTTATCTCTGTAGTAAGGGTCTCACTGATTTCTTCTATTGTCATTCTCTATCAGGTGTGTTACTTAAAACTGTTTCACCTAGATCTCTGGCTATGGCCTTATGTTGTGTTCTCATTTGGGATAAATTCCTCCATCTTTGCATTTTGCCTAAGTCTCTGCCTTCTTCTCTGTGTTAGAAAAGCCAACTATGTCTCCTGTGCCTGAAAGTAACAACTTTATGAAGAGGTCATGAAGTGTCCAGGGCCTGGTGCTTCAGGGGGTGTCTCAGGTATGTGCTGCATGCGCTTTGCTGTTTTGTTTTAGCTGATCTATCCTTCAGGCCGGTTGCCCTCAGAGGCTTTTGTTGTCTGCTGCGGGCAGTGTTTGCTCCCTGGCCTGAATGTGGTGAGTTTTAATTAGATGTGCTTGGTTTGGTCATGAAATGAGACATGATACCACTTCCACCAGAGCCAAGGCCCTGGAGAACTCTGGTTGGGAGACTTGGTATGGGCAGAGGTTTATGCTCATCTTCAGAGGATGGAGCCTGCTGCACTGGAACTGATGGAAGCTTGACAGAGAAGAGCAGTCCTGCCAGAGCACAGGGGTGTGGGGCTTGGTATAACCAAGTTAGGAAGTTAGTGTTGGTGCTGTGCTGCTTCCAGCACATGGCTCTGTGCTTATGCTGAGGAACAGTGGGGAAGGGGAATGGTACCAGCTCCTTTGTTCCAAGAGGCATCTCTGTGAATGCGATCTCTCTGGAATATGCTTCAAGATAACCAAGAAGAGCAAATAATCTCACCCCTGTGTGGTTCAGGTACTCTTCAGATTGCTGTCTCCATGCTGTATGCCCCTGGCTTGTTTGTCAGCCTTCTCTCCAGGAGCAGCACAGTGCCCTCTAGGCTCTATCCGCCAGGTCTGGTGACCTTTAAACTCTAAACTTTATGCCCCGCTGGTTGCAAAAACAGATGAAGTTCAACCTCTCTTGTTTTCCAAGTCAGTAACTTTGGAGAAACTTTCTCCTTGTGCATTCCCCTGTTTGCTCTTCTCTCTCGTGCCCTTCTCTGTGACCACAGCACCCTCCCTTCTGCAGCACCTGTGACCTATTTCTCCCCTATACCAAATCTGCATTTCCTACCTTCTTCGATGTGGCCTCTTCTCTCTCATTAGCTGTGGAGTTTGTTCTGTCAGTCTTCAAGTTGGTTTCTGGGGTATTTAGGAGGATTTGATAGTAGCTGTGTTCATGGGATGAGGTGAGCCTAGGGTCTGCCTATTTTGCTGCCATATTCCTCTCCCCTGATATAAGGGGATTTTGAACTGTTTATCTGGATGGTATCACTTTTCTCTAGAGTTTATTGTTAGGGCTCGAAGTTATTTCTAATGCCATTCTTTCCTCTGATGTATGGTTACAATGGCAGCTGGATTGAAGAGCCAAGGCTGAATGGAAACACTGTGATAATTCTATCTTCAGTTCCCCAGCCATGCTCCCTCTCAAATTATCCTTCATGAGACAATTTCTCTGTCCACTGCACTCTCCAAAAAGAGGTACCTGATAAAAGGACATCACAACATTATCTTTTTCTCAACGTCATCATGGTTCTCTTTTTGTTCAGGTACCATATGACTAAAGACTAGGAATCAGAGTAATGTATTTATAATATTAGTAATAACAACCTACTCAGCCATGTAAGTAAAACATGTATTGAGGTATTAAAATATATAGACTAATAGATGGGTCACCTTATATCAGTTTTGCATAATCTATACCTCGCTAGGTCCATGAACCTTACAGAAAAAGTAACAACATTTTTGTATGTATGTTAGTATTTAAAGAAAGAAGTTCAGAGTTGTTGTTACTTTTATCATATGGTTCTCTGGCCAAAATAGTTTAAAAACCACTTAATGAGGATAACTATTTGTCGATTCTCAGCTACCCAAGAGAACATTCAGCATTAAAATCATGATAAATATAATTTTCTTTCTTTAATAATTCCAGAGGTACCACGGACTGTTATAGTGCCTTAGAGCTCTTAAAATTAATGTCAATCATGATTATGTAGAATTTTTAAAATTTTAAATTATTTGAGCTTTCCTAATTCATTCTATCACAATGAAACTGTTTAGCATAACAATTATTTAGATTTTGAATAAATGTAATTTATGCAAGTGTCTCCTTTGCCACTAATTACTAGATATGACACTCTAGAAAAATCAATTAACCTTTTCAAATTTCAATATTTTTGGTGGTAAAGTAGGGGTATCCATGTAGTCTGTACAATTTAGGTTCTGTTGGATAAGGAGACATAGAAGTAATTTCACAGGGGACCAGTGGTTTAAATGCTTTTAAACCAGGGATTTTAGTTCCTGACCTGGATTCAGACTCTGAAACAATCTTGATTCAGAGACATGAAGTTCTACAGTAGCCATCTAAATAGTCTTCCTACTCCCACATTTCCCTCATCAGAGTTATTTTTCCAAGCAGGAGTCTGCATGGCCCTTAAAAAATGTAAGTGAGATCATGCCATTCTGCTCAAAGCTCTCCACCAGCTTCCCATCTCATCCCAAGAAGAAGCTGAAGTTGCAATTGTGTGCAACCTTACTATTCAAGGTGAAGTCTGCAGACCAACAGCATCAGCTGAATCTCAAACCCTATCGAAGAACTACTAAATCAGAATCTTTATTCTACCAAGAGCTTCAGGTGACACAAATGTCCACCAAAGTTTGAGAAACAACCTTGACAGCCTCTGCTATTCCCCCTTACATTTTCCCCTTGCTTGTCCTACTTCAGCCACACAGGCCTCCCTGCTCTTTACCCACATGCCAGATTCCCTCCTGCTGCAGGAACTTTATATTCATTATTCAATCAGCACAGAAGCTTTCTTCCCCAGGTGTCTGCATGGCTCTCTCCTTCATCTCTTTCAGTCTTTCCCAAGGGTCATCATATGGGTGAGCCATCCCCTCATAACCCTACTTTAAACTGCAACCCTTCCTCCCCGCAACATACTCCTTATGTGTCTTCAGAAGGTTATTTTTCTATGTAGCACTTAACATTATCTGGAATACTGTATCATTATTTATTTCTTTATTATCTGTCTCCTCCTCATAAGATCCAAGAGAACAGAGATTTTTTTGTCTCTACTCTATCTGCATTACCTACAAAAACCACCAATATATATTTTTTAAATTCATGATTCAGGTGAGCTCACACACATAAAGCTAAACACAGTCTGTTCATGGTAGCCCCTCAATAATTGATATCCATGATCAGTGTTATGTTTTGCTGGAAACCAAAAGTATTTCTGCTAGGCAGAAGAGTACAGTGGTCTCTTGGAGATCAAAAATGACATTTGGACAATTGTCCAAATAATACTGTGAAAAGTTAAAAAGAAGTTATTATAATAACCCTTAGTAGATAGTAAACTTCATGGGTAAAAATTGTGCACATATATTTTTGTTTAATTTCATTTTGTTTTTTTCTCACTGAAGTAGCCCCATTACATGGCACAGTATCAGGCCAATGCAGACACTAAATAATAAATAAACAAATATAACTTTAAACATACAAAAAAGTAGTGTCTAATAATTTGTCCTTGACCCTTTGGCAACCTTTGATAACCCTTGCCTGGCTGCCTGGCTGGTCTTTTTCTGATTTTCTTTTACTAGAAAAAAGAAAAATCTTTTACTAGAAAATTTTACTTCTTTTACTGGAAAACTTCAAATACTAGTAAAGTCAACATTCACTTGGCATCTAAAATTTGCAATTATGTAAGAACCTAGGCATTCATGTGTGAACTCCCTCTTTTGCTTGACTGCTAAAAGATTCTACTCAAATTACTAAGATCCCTGTGGAAATGCTCTGTTGCTATTTACCACTTTTGTGATCTTGAGGTTTTGGCTTTTGATTAAGGGGAAATAGAATGTTTTATATTTGTCACTAACTTGAGGTGACAAAATTATTAACCTGAAGACAACCCATTACTTGTCTCTGGTTAAAACCAGGTGGCTTAATGATCTAAGAAGGTCTCACAACAATACATAACAATAATGACACAGTTACTAGATATATGAGGAAACTTAGTAAGCATTTTACCTGTGTCATCTCATTTAATATTTGCAATATTATAAGCTAGGTATTATTTTTAATACTTATAATACCTATTTTTAATATGCATAAACTGAGGCCTGGAAAGCTTAAGTAACATGTCCAAGGTCATACAGAAAAAACCCACTGCAGAATGAGTTATGTCAAGAGTCATAGATTTATTTATCCTCTGCAACTACTTTCTAATTTTATGTTTTTAAGTAATGGAATTCTTCCCCCCCCCCCACCTGGCAAACTGTTGCATGGGGGTTCAGTGACTAGAACAGATAGTAGTGTCACAGCTATTGATCAAGCAGGGATTAGGCAGAGTGAAGATCCATTCCCTCAGCCTTTTCCTTTGCTTGCTGTTTTTCCATTGACTCCAAATGGCACCTTTGTAGAACCTCAGTGATCCAAGGAAAACTTCTGCCTCATGAAAAGGAGGCTGGATAGGTGTTCAAAGAGTAGGCAGAAGTTCTGAAAACACCGATCTCTCTCCAAGTAAAAATGAAGGGGCCAGGGAAACTATCCAAATAAGTACAAGAGATCCCACTCAGAGGATTCTGTGCACTATCTTTATAGATTGACCACAGAGGTAAAAATCTGACTATATTTATATAGTAACTATACAAACTCCAAGAAAACGTTTGTACTATATCATACCTAAGTCTCTATAGCTCTAAAATGTCATGATACAATGATCTAGAGTGAACAGTATCAAAGTATTATTTGATATATAATTTTAAAAAACTATTATCTTGCTTCAAAACCTCTAGGTAGTCACTTCTCTCAGTTGGCAATAGGTAACCATGGATAAGGAAGGCAACATAGATATGCATGAAGTCAGAATACTTGTTTTAGGATTCCAGTTCTATAATTACAGGACACCTAACCTTGAAAAAGTTGACTAAGTCATGATCATTAGTCCTAAAATAAAAAGACAAACTGCTCTTCTACTTCACAGGTAAAGGTGAAATGATACAAAGATGGTGGAAAATCTTTGGAACTACTAAAGTTGTATGCAAGTACTAACAAACTTAGTAGCAAAAGTACCAAAAGCAGACTTCAGGGTTAAAGGATACCGACAACCTATACCTACTGAAAAAGTTCTATGAGATAGTATTTGGACACTGAATAGCTATTTGAATTGATAAAATACCCTTAGTCAATGATCTGCCAGTCAAGTGACCCAACATATTGTCAGAAGCATTCATTCATTACCCATTTGACATCTACCACAATACATTAATTTTTTACTTATTTTGTGTCCCCAGATAAATTATTTGAATGAAGACATATAGTGAAATTTCCCTTTAGTTTTTGCTGACATCGATACATAGCTATATATCAATTTTTTTTACAGATTATTAAATTTTAAGCAAACTTGTAAGTATTCTGAATTTTTTCTCAGAGGATATAACAAAAATAAGGTATAAATCATCATGCTTTAAGCCATGTGTGATTTTCTTAAATTTAAACAATTAATTGTAATTATAAAAAGGGAGCAATACAGTTGGTTAAATCAAGAAAAAGATAATTGCTTTAGACTTACTGCTGCATGAAGAACTGAGGCATTGCAATGAGCAGTGTTCCAACTCCCATGATTAGGCACCCTGTTCCGATTATTTTTGGCCTGTGAAGTTTGGCTCCAAAGTAGCTAACAAATGTTATAACTAAGAGATTCCCTTCAGATAAAGAATAAAATGTGCATCAGTTAGATAAATTAGAAAAAGTCATCAGCATATTAAATGCATGAATGTCTATAGCGGTTCTGGCAATTCTTTGTTTTAACTAAACTGTCTCCCCACCATTCTTCCCATCCTTTCTCTCTTCTCTTTAATCTGAGATGACTGTTGAAATTGTCTCCATGCTCATTACTTCAATTATTTCATCCATTTATCAAAATACTTTAATTATCAACACAACTACCTCATTGTCATCTACCCTGATTATTTGTCCTTTTAAAAGTGTTTTAACAGTAAATCAAATTGTAGAAGAGTTCCTTTAGGCGTTCTCTTAAGTTTTCCTCAATGATTGTGAAGTGAACCTTATTACTGTTTTTTCATTCATTAATATTTTTTATTAAAACTTGTCAGTTGCCCATTTGCTCTTAAAACATACATTACAAATTCTTGCTTCAGCAGATATTCCTTCTAAAAAAAGTATGATAAACACAACTGTACCTCACTTTATGAAATCAAATCATGAAATTCATATTAGTACAAAAAAGAATTTTTCTGCATGTAGAAGTTATGCTTTTTGAAAATGTCTCTAGAGAAGCATATGATAAATTACTTTTAGTTGATGATGGTGATGAGTGATTAAATATGCTTTAGGGAAAACGTCCTCATATTTTGCTGTACACAAAAACGGTGAAAGGTGGTGGTGACAGTAACAGAAACCTTAAAAATGCAGTATCTTGGAAGCTCCCAACAGATTCTGATTCCATGGATCTAGGGGTAGGTCAAGAAATCTGCATTTTTAAAACTAGCTCATATGTGCTGATGGAGATGGTTCCTGAAATACGGTTTGATAAACATTGTTTAGAATCTTAGATTTCAAAAGGCTTAAAGTTTCACTTCTTTGCATTTGGAATAGTCTTTAAAATCTTCAGTGCTAGACAGAGTAAGAAGTTAGCAATTCCCCAGCAATTGATTGTGATGGCTGATGGATAGTGCTGCTTTGAAGCTTTCTTCGATGTTTCCAATTTTCGAGCAAGACTGTGTTTGCTTACATCTGTAAGCAATCATCTAATTTACTACTGTTTGTTCACATTGCCAGCTTTAGTCAAATGCAAAAAGAGTAGCAATTTTTATAGACTTGAGGACAATAATGACAGTGAGAAAATTAGCTTGCACAGTGGCTCTAGGTTTTATGGCTTCAGAAAGAATTAAACTTGTTTTAATTTTCACAGGGGAAAAATATTGAGTATGAGATTTCTCATTCGGTATTTAAGCATTTAGTAGAAGAAACTTTGTATCATATTACATTGATAATTATGTCTATACTTTTGTTAATGTGTCACAGTGAATAAGCCAAAGTAAAGTAAAAGCTGACCTTCAGTTATAGGTAATGTATCCCTGCAACCAACATTACCTATTCTCCCCAACTCCCACACCACCAACACTTCACAATAAAGAACTCATGTTTACAGACTGTTTCTGTGTTACATTAGTGAGTATGCCAAAGACTACATAATACCATTTTAGCATCTATGATATCTATAGTGTTTTTGCTTTCTTTACTTTGTATCCCTCTGAGTTCTCAGAAGATACACATAGAAAATAAATGGCAATAAGTAATCTCTAAAAAACTAAATTGGATATCAAAATTCTTTCACATTTACTATCACTAGCTTCTGAAAACGACAACAGATCCAGAGTGTTTTAAAATGGTTTTACCAAGCTTTGAAGGAACAGATTCTCCCCACCTTCTCTTTCTTCCTTTCTCTCAGCGCGCGCGCACACACACACACACACACACACTACTTAGATAACAGAAAAGAAGCCATCCAACTCATAAGACTTATATACCCTTGAAACCAAACCTAGACAAGGACAATGAAAGAAAAGACCAAATGCAATTTGTTCCAGAAGTGCAAGGGTACCACCAAATAAGATAAAAATATATATTAATTTAATCATTGTATTAAAGAAGGAGAAAAATTCCATGGTTATCCTAACAGATGTAGTAAATGCATCCAATATAATTGGGTAAGAAAAATTTATGATAAGAAAAATATTTGAGCATATTAACTTTTAAAGTATATCTACACCTGGGTAGCTAAGTCACTTAAGTGTTCACCTCTTGATTTTAGCTCAGGTCATGATCTCATGGTTTGCGAGATCAATCCCCACGTAGGACTCTGCACTGACAGTGTGGAGTCTGCTTGGAATTCTCTCTCTCTCTTTGTCCCTCCTTCACTCATGCTAATTGATTAAACATTTTTTTTTAAATAAAGTGTATCTACCATATTACACTGCACACATATTACTTAATGGTGAATTTATAAAAGCATTTTCATTAAGGTCACATATGAGAAAAGAATGCCCATTGTCACTGCTTCTATTTAAGATAGTACTGAAGCCAAGGCAATAAGGCAAAAACAAACAACAGATCTAAGAATTGGAAAGAATAATATAAAACTGACTTCTGTCTCAGATAATATGATTGTCCATTCAGAAAACTCTACTATAGACATCTATAGACAATTAAAATGACACACATTTATACTATAAAGAATCCTGGGGCACCTGGGTGGTTTAGTTGGTTAAGTGTCTGACTCTTGGTTTCAGCTCAGGTTATGATCTCATAGTTGGTGAGTTGGTGCTGCTAAGCATAGAATCTGCTTGGGATTCTCTCTCTCCCTCTCTCTCTCTCTACCCTTTCACTGGTTGCTCTCTTTCAAAATAAATAAATAAACTTAAAAAAAGGAAAAAAAAAAGAAAATCCTAAAGACTCCATAAAACAACTACTAGAAATAATAAATAAATGCAGTAAAGTAACAGGAAACAAAATAAATAACCAGAAATTGGTAGCATTTCTATACAATAATGACAAAAGAGAAGAAAAGAGAAATTTTAAAAACAACACCATTTACAACTGGACTAAAAAGAATAAAATATGTAAGAATAAACTTAACCAAAGAGGCGAAAGAAGTATACTTCAAAAACCATAAAACACTGATGAAAGAAACTGAAGATGACAAGGTTACCTGGGTGGCTCAATAGATTAAGTATCTGACCTTAGTTTTGGCTCAGGTCATGATCTGATGGTTCATGAGTTCAAGCCCCAAGCCGGGCTCTGTGCTGACAATTGCAGAGCCTGCTTGGGATTGTGTGTCTCCCTCTCTCTCTGTCTCTCCCCCACTCGTGGGCACGCTCTCTCTCAAAATAAACAAACATTTAAAACTTCTTTAAAAAAACCCTGAAGATGACAAAAACAAATGGAAAGATATTCCATGCTCATAGATGGGAAGAGTTAATATCATTAAAATATTCATATTACCCAAAGCAATCTACAGACTCAATGCAATCCTTGTCAAAATACCAACACCATTTTTCACAAAACAAGAGAAAATAATACTAAAATTTGTATGGAGCCACAGAAGACTAGTGATCTTGAGAAAGAAGTACAAAACTGGATGTATCACAAAGTAGATTTCAAGATAACTACAAAACTGTAGCAATCAAAACAGCATTGTATTGGCACAAAAAATAGACACAGAGATCAAAAGAACAGAATAGACACCCCAGAAATAAACACAATTAAATGGCCAATTAATTCACAACAAAGGGAGCAGAAATATATAATGGGGAAGACAGTCTCTTCTATAAATGGTGTTGAAAAAACTGGACAGCCATATGTAAAAGAATGGAACTGAACCACTTTTTAATACCATACATCCAAATAAACTCAAAATGGATTAAAGACCTAAATTTGAGATCTGAAACAATAAAAGTCCTAGAAGAGAACACAGGTAGTAATTTCTCTGACATTGGCTGTAGCAAGATTTTTCTAGATCTGTCTCCTCATGTAAAGGAAACAAAAACTAAAATAAACTATTGGAACTATATAAAAATAAAAAGTATTTACACAGGAAAGGGAACCATCAACAAAACAAAAGATAACCCGCTGAAGGGGAGAAAATATTTGCAAATGATATATCTGACAAGGGTTAATATCCAAAATACATAAAGAATTTATATAACTCAACACCAAAAAAAAATCTGATTAAAATATGGGCAGAGGACCTGAATAGACATTTTTCCAAAGAAGACACACAGATGGCCAACAGACACATGAAAAGATACTCAACATCAGTAATCATCAGGGAAATGTAAATCAAAACCACAACGAGATATCCCCTTACACCAGTTAGAATGGCAACTATCAAAACGACAAAAAATAACAAGTGTTGGCAAGGATGTGGAGAAAAAGAAAACCTCATGCACTGTTGGTGGGAAGGAAAATTGGTACAGCCATGGTGGAAAATAGTATGGGGGTTCCTCAAAAAATTAAAAACAAAAATACCACAAGAATAATTTTACTGTTGTGTATTTACCCAAAGAGAATGAAAACCCTGATTAAAAAAGATGTATGCACCCTTATGTTTATTGTAGCAGTATTTACAATATCCAAGATATGGAAGCAACCCAGATGTCCATTCATAAATGAATGGATAAAGGAGGTGTGCACGTACACACACACACACACACACACACACACACACACACACACACAGGAATATTATGCAGCCATATAAAGGACAAGACTGTGCCATTTAGGACAATATGGATGGACCTAGTAGGTATAATGGTAAGTGAAATAAGTCAGACTGAGAAAGAAAAATACCATATGATTCTACTCATAAGTGAAATCTTACAAAAATGAACAAAAAGCAGAATAAGACCTTTAAATACAAACTGACAGTTGCCAGAGGGGAAGGATGGTTGGGCAACATGGATGAAGGGAAGAGGGAGACACAGTTTTCTTGTTATGCAATGAATAAGTCATGGGAATAAAAGGCACAGCACAAGGAATACAGTCAATAATACTGTAGTAGTGATATAATGGAAGAGATGGTAGCCACACTTGTGGTGAACACAACATAAAGTATAAACATGCCAAATCACTAAGTTGTACACCTGAAACTAAGGTAATATTGTGTGTCAACTATAAATTTTTTTAAAAAAAATTAACAAATTCAACAAGGTTTCTGCATAAATATATTAGATATTAACATTGTTCTAATGTTCCAGGAATTGCTAAATAGAAAATGTAACAGAAGACTATTGTTGTAAAAGCAATGATTAGAGGGACCTTTAGAGCATTGAATGCATATATTAGAAAAGGAGAAAAATTTAAAACCAGTAATCTAAGTTTCCACCTAGAAAATTAGAAAAAGAAGAGCCAATTAAATCCAAATGAGGCAGAAGAAAAGACATAATAAAAATTACAGCAGAAATAAATGAAATTGAGCACAGAAACTCAGAAGAGAAAATCAACAAAACCAAAAGATGATTCTTTGAAAAGATCAATGAAATCAATAAACCTCATGGGGCTCCTGGGTGGCTCAGTTTGGGTGTCCAACTTCAGTTTGGGCCATGATCTTGCAGTTTGTGAGTTAGAACCCCACGTTGGGCTCTGTGCTGGCAGCTCAGAGCCTGCTTGGGATTTTGTGTCTCCCTCTCTCTCTCTGCCCCTCCCCACTTGTGCTCACTCATGCTCTCTCTCTCTCTCTCTCTCAAAAAAATAATAAACATTAAAAAATTTTTAATAAAATGTATTTTTTAAATAAAAATATAAACCTATAGTCATGTTCACCAAGAAGAAAAAAGAGAAGATTCTAATAACTAATACCAGAAATGAAAAGGGAGACACTACTACAAACTTCATGGACATTAAATAATAAAGGAGGGGCGCCTGGGTGGCTCAGTGGGTTAGCTTCTGACTTCAGCTCAGATCATGATCTCAGGTTTGTGAGTTTGAGGCCCACAAAGGGGTCTGTGGTGACAGTTCGGAGCCTGAAACCTGCTTTGCATTCTGTGTCTCCCTCTCTCTCTGTCCCTCTACTGTTCACACTCTGTCTCTTTCAAAAAATAATGAACTTAAAAAAAATTTTTTTTTAAAGATAGTAAAGGAGTATTATGAACATTTCCATGCCTACAAATTTGATAACCTAAATAAAATAGACCTATTTCTTGAAGGACACAATCTGTTAAATTTCCCTAAGAAGAAATAGATAATATAAACAGGCCCGTATCTATTAAAGAAATTGAACCAATAATTAATGACCCTCTAAAACAGAAAGCACAGACTCCAAAAGATTCACTAGTGGATTTTACCCAGCACGTAATGAAGAAAGTATACCAATTTTCTATAATCTCTTTCAAAATATATAAGCAGAGGGGAAATTTCCTAAGTCATTTCCATGAGGCCAACATTGCCCTAATACTAATATTTCTCATGAACACAGGTAGAAAATTCCTCAACAAAATATTAGCAAATATTAGCAAATCACATCCAACAATATACAGAATTATTACCATGACCAAGTGGGATTTTTCGCAGATATATAAGGCTAGTTAAACATTAGAAATTATATTAATATAATCTATCACATCAACAGGCTAAAGAAGAAAAATCACATGCTCGTATCAGTAGATGCAGAAAAGCACTTGACCAAAATCCAACAACCATTCGTGATAAAAATTCAATAAACATGGAAGAGACACAAACTTCCTCAATTTGACAAAGAATATCTACAAAAATACATAGCTAACATCATACTTAATGATGAAAAACTCAAAGCTTCCCACTAAGATCAGGTACAAAGCAAGAATGTCCCATCTCACTATTACTTTTCATTACTGTATTGGAGTCCTACTTAATACAACAGGACAAGGAAAAGAAACAAGGGTACACAGACTTGGAAGGAAAAAATAAAAGTGTTTTTATTCCCAGAAGATATGATCATCTATGTACAAAATCCAAAAGAACTGACAAAGAAACTTCTGAAACTAACAAATGATTATAGCAGGATTGCAAGCTACAAGGTTAATACACAAAAGTCAACTGCTTTTTTACATGCCAGCAATGAACAAATGAACTTGAAAACCATTTACCTTATCATCCCCAAAATGAAATGCTTAGGTATAAATCTTAAAACATGTACGAGATATATGTGAGAAAAACTAAAAAACTCTGATGAAACAAATCAAAGAACTAAGAAAACAGAGAGGCATTTCATGTTCATGGATAGGAAGACTTGGTATTATCAAGATGCCAGTTCTACTCAACTTGATCTATTGATTCAATCTCAGTCAAAATCCCAGGAAATTATTTTGTGGATACTGACAAACTGACTTCTAAACTGACAACCTGGAGAGGCAAAAGACCCAGAATAGCCAACACAATATTGAAAAAGAACAAAGTTAAAGGATCAACACTACCAAACTTCAATATATACTATAGAGCCACATTAAACAAGATAGTGTAACAGTGGTGAACGGATAGACAAATAGATGGTGGAACAGAATACACAGACCAGAAACAGACCTACATAAATGTAGTTAACTGATCCTTAACAAAGGAGCAAATGTAGTATGAGAGAGCAAGAATAATCCTTCCAACAAATGGTGCTGGAACAACTGGACATCCACATGCAATAAAATGAATTTAGACACAAATCTTACACTCTTCATAAAAATAAAGTCTAAATATATGACAGACCTAAATGTAAAATGCAAAACTATAAAACTTCTAGAAGATAACTTAGGAGAAAAGCTAGATGACCTTAGGTTTAGTGATGACTTTTTAGATATAACATCAAAAGCATAATCTGTGACAAAAAAATGGATAAGCTGGCCTTCATCAAAATTAAAAGTTTCTGCTCTGTGACAGATAATGAAAAGAGGATAAAAGGACAAGCCACAGACTGACAGAAGACATTTGCAAAAGTCATATCAGATAAAGGACTGTTATCAAAAATATTCAAAGAACACTTAAAACTCAATAATAAAGCACAAACAGTGAGATTAAAAAATGGGCCAAATAACTTAACAGGTTACCAAAAAAGATTTACAGATAGCAAATAAACACGTGAAAAGATGTTGAACGTCATATAAGAGAACTGCAAATTGAGGTGCCAATTATATATCACTATGCACTTATTAGAATGACCAAAATCCAAAGTATAAAATGCTGGTGAGGGCATGGAGCAAAAGGAGCTCTTGTTCATTGCTGGTGAGAATGCAAAATGGCACAGAAGCTTTGGAAAACAATTGACAGTTTCTTACAATACTAAACATATTTTCCCCATATGATCCAGCAATTATGCTCTTTGGTATTTACCCAAAGAAGGTGAAAACATGTGCACACAAAAACCTGCCCAGGGATGTTTATAGCAGCGTTATTCATAGTTGCCAATGCTTTGAAACAATCAAGATGTCCTTCAGTGGATGAATGGATAAATAAACTAAAGCCTATCCAGAAAATGGATTATTATCCAGCACTAAAAAGAAATGAGCTATCCAGCTATGAAAATACTTGGTGGAACCCCAAATGCATATTACTAAGTGAAAGAAGCCAATTTGAAAAGGCTACATACTATATGACTCCAACTATATGACAATCTGGAAAAGGCAAAACTATGGAGACAGTAAAAAGATCAGTGGTTGCCAGAGGGTAGGGGAACATGATGAAAGAACAGGTAGAGCACAGGGATCTTTAGGGCAGGGAAAGTAGTTTGCATGGATATCTAGCATTTTATATATATATATATATATATATATATATATATATATATATATATACACACACACACACATATACATATATGTACACATATATGTGTACATATATACACATAGATAGATAGATATATAATGCTATATCTAGCATTATACATATATATATTTTTTCAATTCCTTAGAATATACAACACAAAGAGTGAACCTTAATACGAACTATGGTGTCTGAATGATAATGTTATGGTAGGTCCATCAGTTGTAACAAATATACCACTCTGGTGGGGGATCTTTTCATGGAGGAGGCTTTGTATAGGTAGGAGTAGGGTATATATGAGAAATCGCTGTACCTGCCACTTAATTTTGCTGTGAATCCAAAACTACTCTAAAAAACAAAGTTTTTATAATGTCTACATGAAGTTGATTAAATACTAAAATATGAAAAGCAAAACTTTTAAATATTTATAAGAATATATGGGAAAACTTTTGAAAGAAAGAGTATCTGGAAATATTAGGAAGTGATAATATAGAAAACATTTTATTTTCTTGGCAACTCTGCTGTTGCTGGAGAAAGACTTTGGTTTGAAAAAATACTTTACTTGGGAAAAAACTGAGTGCCTGTTGTGTGGACATTAGATAATAATGCCAACTGATGTCAAAGGATAAATGAGATTGTTCTGCAAAAAAGAAGAAATGGGAGCTAGAGACAAAGGTGATAGTGCATCCAGAATCCTGGAAGGAAGGAATGTGGAGAGAGGCAAGAGGAATAAATTAGGATTATGGTCAGGAAACCCACTTTTCTGAAAAACTGTGGATTGCAAACTACTGGAGAAAACCTAGTGATGTTTTGGAATAAAGGTTTGCAATGGAAGTGAGAGGATTTCAAAGCATTTTACTGTATCTAATTCAATAAACAGCTTCTATCCTTAGAATAGTCTGAAAGAATTAATATCAATTTATTCTCAGGGTCCTTTGTCACTTCTTGTGAAACGTTAGTACTCTGTATCAAATAAAGGCTCTCTCAAGTTGCATTAGGACCTGGGGACTTAAGAAAAAGTTTGGACCATATTCTAAGTCTCTTCAGCTCTAAAATGTTTTTATACTATAACCTAGAGTGAGCAAGAAGTACCACTTGGTATATAATTTTCTATCTGTTCATTCCTTCTTTTTGTGTGATTTGTTCTTTCAATTAGAACTAGTTGCCTCTTTATACTCATTTCTTCCTGTGATTATGTGTGTCATCCTTATCTTGACTCTCCATGGCCCTTCATTCAGTTTAGGGCTATAGACAGGACAGGCATCAAGTACTACATCAACTATCTAGGCCTGTCTACAGAATTTACTCAAGGGAGTGATATGATCAGATGTTTCAAACACTTGCTACAGAAAGTATGGCCCATTGAATAACAGCTTCATGTGATATGGGAGCCTGTTAGAAAGGCAGAGTCTTATTCCAATTTCTACAGACTCAGCATCAGCATTTTCACCACGTTGCCCAGTTATTCGGATGTACATTAACATTTGATTAGTACTGACCTAAGCATTCCCATTTTTTTGATAGGATGATGAAAGAAGGATTTGGGAAGAAAACCCTGAAGGTAAAAGGTTACCTTTTCATTCTTTTAATTAGTTTTGTGATATTCAGAGTAAGAACAGAAATATACAGGATGAACTAAAAAAGTCATTGTTGAAGAGTTGAAAAATATTTCCTCACATTTCTATAAGTTCACATGAGCTGAAACTGGAGCCATTAGAGCTTTTACTACATAAAGTATATATCTGAGTCCCAAGGTAGTAAGGACCCCAATTCTTTGTTTATTTTAACAAAGAATTACAGCCTTGTACCTTATCAATTCAGGAAGCTCTAGGTGGAATTATACTCTTTAAAGTACTTCCAACACAGTGATTACAATCATTTGGTCTTTTTAAGTGCCAAGAGGAAGTCTATAGTCAAATGCTACCCAAAGACACATGAGAGTAGAAGTTTTCTTGCCTGCTTTGCTCTACTGTTCTCGTTAATAAGATTTTTTTCTAGGTCACTGGGCAGAAAACTTATTTTATGGTTTCACTTCTTAAATCATTACAATAAAGATTTGTACAACCCATGTGAATTCTTCCAAATTTTGAATCACAGGGCTTTCAGGATATAGAACTCTTCTGTAAAGACAGTTCCTGAATATTTTTAACTCAAAATCCCAATAGCATCTCACCCTCTCCTCTAGGAAAGTCTCTCACTCTGATTGGAAACTCTGAATTGTGTGTCATATAATAGTGAACACCTGGCCTCCACTGTAACAGGTCCTAGTAAATTCTGTCTAAACATGAATTTACAGAGAGAGTCTGATCCTAGCAACAACAGAATGCAGTGAGGATGTCATTTAGTAACGCCTAGAAGACCTTGTACTTAAAAGTAAAGCCATGTGTCTGCAATACCTACCGATTTCAAAACTACCATCAATAACTCCCACCAGTGAAGAGGGGATATCAAACCTTCTCTCTATCTGAGTGATGGTGCTCTTCAGATAGCCTTCTGCCAATGCTTTGGCAAAGTAAACGAAAGACAAGGCACCCAAAAATACCTGGAAAATATGACAAGTCACACTTAGTCTGACTCCAGCTTGACATACATGTGGAAACTTACTAAACAAACAGACAAACAAGAATGCAAACCAAGAACAATCTAACAAGCTTGTTATCACTGAAGATTTCTCTCAAGGATGGGTACAGGCTTTCTTCAGCCTCAAGCTCATGCAGATTCCTAAAAATATAAATTCTGAAATATATTTCATTCAGAATGTATATTGAATTCTGCTTTTTCCCTTCTTTCCACCCCCTCCCCTCAAGGATACTTGAAGGAGTCTTGGCTTTGAAAAAAAGATCCACTGTATGGTGAAGCAAAGAGGGAAGGAACCATACATAGGTAAGAAAATAAAACAAGGATATAAATCAAACACTTAACATCTTATCAAGTCTAGTACTCATGACTGTTTCACAGTCATAGCAGGAACATAGCAGACCAAAAAAAGTACAACTATCCTTGTGCTTGAGTTCATATTCAAGTTAAATTCATTCTCAAATGAATGTTTTTTTAATAGCTGGCTTATGTATTTTGCCAGACCTGAGTCTGTGATGGAATATCCATAGAACAGATGAGCACTTGTATGAAAACACACACATATATTTGCTAAGCAAATGTTTGGTACAAAGAAAGAACAGGAATTTGGGAGTCACACTGAGCACCATTTAAAAAGCAACACTAGGGGCGCCTGGGTGGCTCAGTCGGTTAAGCGGCTGACTTCAGCTCAGGTCATGATCTCTGGGTCCGTGAGTTCAAGCCCCACGTCGGGCTCTGTGCTGACAGCTCAAAGCCTGGAGCCTGTTTCAGATTCTGTGTCTCCCTCTCTCTGACCCACCCCTGTTCATGCTCTATCTCTCCCTGCCTCAAAAATAAATAAAACGTTAAAAAAATTTTTTTAAATAAAAATAAAAAAAATAATAAAAAGCAATGCTACCCTTTACTGTGCAGCAAGGAAAGTTCAAAATTTTCATTTACAAAATGGGAATAGATGGACATTTCATAGATTAAATGCTATCACTATACTTAGCATAATATCTGGTACATGGTAGAAATTGAATAAACGTTAGTTTCTTCTCTCTCATTTCACTTTAGGAGGGGCATTGAAATGGGGCCCGAAAGTAATATGCAGTAACAACCTACATGGTAGAGAGAGACTACTGCTTTCACTGCCTGATAAAGTGTGGTTTCAATAAGTTGCATCTAAGATCGCTTTTTAAAAAGGAAAAAAAAATTCTTGCTTCTAACTACATATGGAAAATAATTGCATAGAAACATGAATTATAAAATTGTGTAGCAAACATCTGGATGGAGAGTCAAAAACATGGACTCCACCAAATAATTCCCCAACACCCCCTCCCCCCCCTAATTCTTTGTTACTCTTTAGTTCACTACATAGGGTTATTTGTTGTTTACTGTTGAACTGCTTGTTACCTTCAGTTCACCACAGCACTGTTGTTTCCCCTTTGAGGAAGAATATTCTGTTGTTAAGGAAGGTCGCCCGACAGGTTGCATTGAACTTTTGCAGAATAACTGGATATTTTCTTTGGATGAAGTGTCCATTATGAAAATATTCCTTGACTCTGATCCTGTCAAGGTTGCTTCTGACAGTAAAAAAACAAAACAAAACAAAAATTCAAATCCACTGTTTATTAAATAATGTTTTTATTTCACAGATCACAATTCTGGAGACATAGCTTGATATAAGCTACCTTATTTTACCACAGAAGTTGGCAAAATTTTTCAATTAAAATTGACCAGTATATTTGATTAACTAATCCAGCTATCAGGACTCTGTAGCCAACATTCTTTCTCAATCCCTCCAGCTTAAGCCTCATTATGGCAAAGAATAAATTTAAATGTTGTCTTTGGAATAAATAACGAGGCAGAATTTTGCAAACTTTGTGGTCTTGCCAGCTTAAACTAGAAGCAAGCAGGAAAGGAAGAGGCATTCAACCATTTGAATATTGATTCATTAAAATTAAGTCATTAAAGCCTTTTAATCTATCTTAACAGAATGGGTAGAAAAGATTGATGCCCCTTATAGGTCCCTGTAGCACACTGTTATTCCTATAGGTCTGCAGCATCCAAAGTAAGGTTTAAAATATGGCAAAAAAGAGAAGAGGACCAATTTATGTATCATGTTAGTTTGACACACAAGGAAGGAGCATGATTTGTGCCTCAGGCTTACATTTAATTCAGGCAAAAGTTACTTTAGTGCCTTAAAAAAAGATGGCCTCCCTTCCTATGTTTAATTTTCCATCCTCCTGTCCTTACCAAGCCCTGGACAGTTTCACATGCTCTGAACCTATTTTCTCCTATTCATATCCGTATTTACTTTTTTAGGATTCTGCATGGCTCAATACCTGCCTGAAAAAATAAATTAAGTGAAGAGATTGAAAAAACAAAATAACTTCTGGATCACCCTAATGATGCATTTGTATGTTAATATAAATCTTGCATATTTTCATAAAACTAATTAAAGGAATAACATTAGGAGTAAAATTTAATGTATTTAGAAATTTAGGCTTATTCTGCCTATGAATATATTACCTTGACTTTATGTAATACTTATTCTGTGTTTCCTAAACCTCATCCTTCACAGTTTGAATTCATAGATAATTTCTCAAAACTGAAAAATCAAGAATTTATTTTGAAATACGGAATTAAATATCAAAAGTAAGACCTGAACAATTAAAACTGGAGGGGATTCCTCTAGGGAGTGAGAAATGAGTGGAGAAGGGTAAAGCAAGGGCCTGTTTCTTTCTTTTTTTTTTAGTATTAGATATTTAGATTATTTGATTTTTAGATTATTTGATACATACATTTAACTTTTAAGAAATGGGCAAGGAAAATTGAGTGAAACAGGAAAAAAGTTAAAAACCAAAGAACTAAACAAAGAGCAGATAATACTAAGCAAGATCAAAAGACAAAGACCCATTGGGGTGCCTGGGTGGCTCAGTGGTTAAGCTAAGCATCCCACTTCAGCTCAGGTCATGATATGGCAGTTCTTGAATTCGAGCCCCATGTTGGGCTCTTGTGTTGACAGCTCAGAGCCTGGAGCCTGCTTCAGATTCTGTGTCTCCCTGTCTCTCTGCCCCTCCCCTGCTCATGCTCTCTCTCTCAAAAATAAATAAAGATTAGGGGCGCCTGGGTGGCGCAGTCGGTTAAGCGTCCGACTTCAGCCAGGTCACGATCTCGCGGTCCGTGAGTTCGAGCCCCGCGTCAGACTCTGGGCTGATGGCTCAGAGCCTGGAGCCTGTTTCTGATTCTGTGTCTCCCTCTCTCTCTGCCCCTCCCCCGTTCATGCTCTGTCTCTCTCTCTGTCCCAAAAATAAATAAACGTTGAAAAAAAAATTAAAATAAATAAATAAATAAAGATTAAAAAAAGAAAAGACAAAGACCCAAGAATACAATATCAGTGAGCTCTAAACATAGATGTTTATAAGTATAAAACATAGAAATTATGCACAATATATAGAAATAACTTCAAAGTCTTGACCAAATAGGTAACTTTCTGGCAAATATTAATTACCTGTACTGATACAGCCGAGAAAACAAAAATAGCCAAGGGAACCATTAACAAAAATACGCTGAAACTATCCTCTAAGCAAAAATACTAAGGACAGATCCCTTACACAAGAATACTAAGGAGTAGTTTAGTAAGGGATACCCTTCAAAGAGAAAATATTAGGTAATTAAAACAGATGATAAAAATCTCTATTCATTTAAAAACGTCAGAGTTATATTGAGCAAAATCTCATTTAGATAGCACAAGGAAAAAAAACACTTCAGGTGAAACTTAGAGATGCTAAAATTTTAAATAAAATACTAGTAAATCCAAATTAATTTATATTCTGTAATTAGGATCTAGTTTACAAATGTAACAATATTAGGAATTTTATTTACCAAATCATTACATTAATGAATGTATACATTTATAATGTTACATGTTATAATGAATATCAAAACATCACATTGTACATCATAAATTTAGACAATTTTTGTCAGTCACATCTCAAGAAAGCTGAAAAAAATCAAAATAAAAAAAACAATAAAGTTTCAGTAGATGCCAAACACCAGGTGATAAAATTTAACATCCATTTCTGATTAAAAAAAAAACACAACTTCTAAGAAACTAAGGACATAGAGATTCTTCTTTACCGTGTTCTGATACCCAAGGTCAACTTCTTATGTCCACTGAGTCACTGAAACTAGTTTTCCAGAACAATGTTTTGTCAGAACAATGAAAAGGGAGTCTGAGAAACATTGGGTTATCCAATGTTACATAGGTTTCTCTGCTAAAAGACTACTGAGTACCTGTACCTTCATTAAATTGCTGGAGACACACTGCCAATAATAATAATAATAATAATAATAATAATAATAATAAAAGTCAAAACATCTAAATGACCTAAATGTCTAACAAATTATGGTCTATTTATGCAAGAAAATCTTTTGAAGCCTTTAGAAATTAGTGTAAAGAAGTAAATACAGCTATATAGAATATTTTTATTATAGAGCTGATTTTAAAACTTCATGGTACAAAACAATATACATAATACGCTATTTTACAACAGAAGCATACATTTTCACATGTGTATATGCATAGAAACGAAGTTTCAGAAAGTCTAGATATAAAGAAAAAGTTAACACATTATTTGTGGTTGGTGACACTGTAGGCAATGTTTTAAAAATGTTTTGTGTTTCATATTTCCTAATGTTTCTATAATGAACATACAAAAATATTTTAAACATTAAAGATGTAAAAATATCACCAAGCAAGGAATATATACCAGAAAAAATTTAAATTTAATTCAAATTGGCCTACTGTTTTAGAGCTTCAATATATTATTTCTGGCCAGTTATAATAAAGCCAATGGACCAGAACAAATTCTTTAATAATTAAATATACTATCACTTATAACAAATCTATCTTTAAAAGATTCAAAGGTTACATCTAGAATGCTAATGCTAAAGAGAAAAACAATCATGTTGCAAACAATATTAAAACCTTGAGACACCAAAACACACTGTCTTCTTATATTTGGGAGTGTTGACACAAAAATCACTTCTAATCTAGAAGTAATGACAAAAATAAGAAAGCTATAGTCATCTTAGTTGATGTTGTGTTAGGGCAAAATAGGATTCAGCTTAGAACACTGGCACTGGATATTTTCACTGAAAATGTCATTTCATCTTGATGGCTAATTTGCATATCACCTCAAGAATAGTCTGTTTCAAGGACACCATGTTTATGAGTATTGAGCTCTTCATTCCTGTGTGAGAAGAAGAAGGAAAGCTCAAGGACATGAATGGAAAGATCCTCCAGATTTTCTCCCTCTCTCTATTCATTTGCAGTTGCAGCAGTAGAGCAAAGGCACACAACTATTTAGAAGGATTCGCATTTGGCAAATCCTTAATTGTTCTTCCACCACTTGAACAGATTCCTCCAGGAAAAGAGTTATGGCAAAGTTTTCATCCAACATCCTGGGTTGGAGTAGATCTTACTCTGGAGGCCAAAGAAAAAGAAGCCAACTGCTTTTCATTTTTTTCACTTAAAAAAAAATGACAGAATTCTCTGTTCATATGAGTTTGAAAATGAATCTTCTGGTCTTGAAAGAGCACAGATAGCCTGAAAGGGTGTAATTGGATCACACAGAAGCCCTGAAGCTCTGTGCCATAATCCTGTGACATAGATTCCATCCATAGTCAAACTCCAAAGACTGCCAGAGAGAAAGTCAGAGAGCAACCCCCAACACCCTCTTCTTTTAGTCTCATGAGGAAACCCTCTGGACTAGCTTATCTTCTGGACACCAAATAATGTCATGGTACTTGCTAATACAAACTGTGAGTTGTTAAGAAAGCTAAGCCCCCTAATACAAGTAATTGTTTGTGTCAGATTCAGATTTAACAAGTACTATTTATGTGCCAGGTGAATTATATACTTTTGGCTGATCCTTAAAACAACTCAGCAAGGTTAGCATTAGAATTCCCATTTTATAGAAAATTATACAACTCAGAGCTGTTAAGTGACTTGTCAAGAACTACCCAACCAATAAGCATCAGAGTCAAAATTTGAACCAGATCTGAGTTGATCTGACTTTAACCTGTGTCCTTTCCTATTTCTATTAACCTGACAAGGGCCCAATTTTAATGGTGTGTATGGATAAGATACTTGTAGTGCAGAACTGAAGGGTTTATTAGCTGCTCTCCTATGAGAATCTGGTGTGATAGTCACAAAATACAAAAGCAGAGAACTAAATCTTACCTGGAGGTGGAGATCAAAGACAGCCAATTCCTCTCAACTTGCTCAGCAAGAGGCTGGACCCCAGTCCACAGACTGAAAGAGGAAACTGGGGTGAATTCTACAGCAGCTCTGAGCAGTTCTGCCAGGTGGGGAGAGCCTGGATGGACACAGACAGAGCAAATTAGGGGAAAGAAAAGATGAAGGGCATGGTCTCACCCCTGGGCAATTTCGACTCTTTCCTCTTTCCTCCTGGCCTCTTTTCTCTGGCAGTCTGCAGAGAACAGGCCACGCTGGCAAAGCCACTGACGTGCATCTCAGCTCCCAGGGCACAGAGAGAGCTGAAGCTTTTGAGCCATTTCTTTGCAATTTGCTGCAAGTTTAAGGCCACACGTGATAAAGCTTTCTGTATGGGAGAGAGTGAAAAGAGAAAAGACCACTTGTGATCTTACTTGCTGATTCCCAGAAACAAAACTCTGCAGGGGGCAGAGGGGAAGGGAACAGAAGCAGGAGGAGGGGCGGAAGTCTGTAACAAAGATCCCTCCTTCTCCTTCCAAGAAGTTTTTAAGCCAGCTGCTCCTTGAGACATCATTGGGATACTTCTGTTTAAAAAAAAAAAAAAAGGCTCATAGGCTAAATCTCTGTGTGGTTTCTTTTCCCACTGGGATTCCAGAATCTTAGGGAACACATACCAGGTCAGGATCAAGGCTCTGCAGAGTTCTTTCTAGAAAGAGTTCTCAGACACAGGATCAGTTGCTCACATCCACAATTTATGAGGATCCAATAGAAAAAGAAAAAAAACAAAACAACATTGGATTTTTCAGCATCCACTTGTTTATGCTATCTAAATTCTAAGGAGAGAAAACTCCTTGCACTGAAAAATTCTAAAATTACAATAAATTCTTTTTCCAAGAGTACCATTTTAGGAGGATTCTGAGCCATATCAGCTTGCATTTGGTTATGGTAATAAATGAATTTGCTACCGGTATCATCCAAGATCCATCATATTCTTAAATGGCTGTGACTCTGACCTGGTCACTAAACTTTACTGAATTCCAGATTCTTCCTCTGTGAAGCAGAATTTTTATTCAAAATAAAATAGATTCATGGGGCTCTCTTAAAGATTAAATTATATGAGCTATTCAGAAGTATATTCCAAATAACAAAATGTTATAAATGACTGGAAAGTATCATCATTACATATACAATTTCAGTTCACACAATGGTAAGGATCATTAACCAAAAATCAAAGGTTATAAGCACATTTCACTACAAATGAAAAAAAAAGGATACAAATAAAGTGATAAATCTCACAATGAGGCAATGGTACATTCAGATTCTGAAAGACCAAATATTTTATTTTAGCAATCAAACTAGCTTTTGCTAGTGAGCAAGCATTGCAATAGATCTTGTATTTTCAATGTGTTTAACAGTGTGGTCATTAGTGCATTCAAAGGGAAGCAGTGTTTACTATCCCAAAGTGCAAAGAGCCTACGTTTCCTCACCAACAAATGGAATTTTCCCAAGAGTGTAATTTGGTCTACCTCAGCTTACTCAAGTTCACTCTCTAACATGATTCCTTTTCTGACCTCTTCAGTCCACAGTTAAAGTTACAGTTTTGAATGTACATACTACTTACTTTACACAATATTCAGCACTTCTCATTTGTAGTCTTTCATTGGACTATATCCTACTTCCGTATTTTAGATCAGCAAACTTTTCCTGCAAAGGGTCAAATAGTAAGTGTTTTAGGTTTTGCAGGCCATATAAACTTTACCATAACCACTCACCTCTGCTGCTGTGGTGTGAAATTAACCATAAATGAATGAGTTTTCTAGGGCTGCATTAACAAAGCCCCCACAAACTGGGGAGCTTAAAACTTCAGAACTTTATTATCTCAGTTTTGGAAGCTAAAAGTCCAAAACTAAGGTGTCAGCAGAGCCATGCTCCCTCTGAAACCTAAAGAAGGGATTCTTCCTTCTCTTCTACTGTCAATGTTTGCTGACAATTGTTGGAATCGTAGATTCATTACTTTAATCTCTGCCTCTATTGTCTCATGACCATTGTCTCTTATGTGTCTCTGTCTTCTCCTATTCTGAAAAGGACAGTCACAGTGAATGAGGACCCATTCCAGTGACCTCATCTTAACTTGATCACATCTGCAAAGACCCTATTTCCAAATAAGGTCACATTCACTGATACAGGGCATTAGGATTTCAACATATGTTTTTAGGGGGGAGGACACAACTTAACCCATATCATTCATATTGTCATTTCCCTACTTACCTGAGTTGTTTCACATAACTGTTTTAATCACTCACTTGCACAGCGCATCACTTCCTTTGTCCATTGGTCAATTTGTTCTTCCTTGACAAACCACAGTTGGGTTAAATTCAAATTTCTCTCCACTCTGTATTTACACCCACACTGTTTTAAATAGTTGAATAAAAACTCATTAACATGACATAAGGGCTTATCTTAAATTTATGACCACTGACCTCACTGGGTCTTAGAGGCATTGTTAAGCATAACTTTTAATAACTTAATCTCTTTCCCTTTCTTCCAAGTGACTTCTCTCAAACCCTCAACATTTCTTTCCCAATTTTCATTATCAGCTGATGACCTTGCTTAGGGAACTCACTGATGAAATCAGGAGAGAAATATTGTACTCTTCCCCCACCACATTTACTCTCCATCTGCATTTGTATTCATCTGATTTGTTTCCTCTTCTATTCCTATGGTTGCATGGTCCATGTTTCTAAGACCAAGCTTTCATCTGTACTCCTTACCTAAAATTCCTCTTCTCCAATTCTTGACCCACCAGCTCTTTTTTTTTTTTTTGCCTCCACAACTCTACCACAACTACTTTCATAAATAACATCAAAGGCCTTCACATTAATAAATTCAGCAGTTTCTGGGCTTCATCTTCATTGAGCTATTAGCAGAATTGCATACCATTGATTGTGTCCTCTTTAATCCATTCTCTTCACCCGGTTTTTATAACCCCACACTCTCTTTGTTTTCCTCCTGGCTAAGTGGTCATTTTCTGTTAGTATTCATTGCCACAGCATTCCACAGTTCAGTCCTTAGAATATCTTCTTTGCCCTATCTACATATAATCCCAAATCACCTCATCCAGGCTCATGGCTTAAAATGTCATTTATAATTTAAGATGAACCAGGTTAAGAAAAACTTGGTAGTCCTATATTTGAAGCAGGAGTTTTCAGTCTGAGTGACATATATCTTAGCTCTGCACTGAAAAGGTCTAAAACCAATGATCAACCAGTAGCAATAAATGCAACCAGCACTGAATTGGGTCTATAAATGCTATATAAAAGGAATTATGGCTTCTCAATATGTGATTACTACCAGGTCTGAGAATATAAGATGAGCCCAGAATATTTGTCATACAAAAAAGCAGGGAGGCCTTGAAGACTAGATTGTGCCCCAGTCACTCATGGGCGAATTTGAACAAGCTCCCACTAACCAACTGTAGGAAATTTTCATCGTTAAGAAAAGTAATTGTAATGGTTGAAATATACAGAATGTTTAAATTCATGAATTCATAGCACTCCAAAAAAAGAACATGTTAAACTCTGGATGCTTCTAAGGAAACACTTCAATACATTTAAAACTGGTACTTAGGAGAAAAATTGCATTTATCCTGTCTTTCCTAGTCATTAGAATCATTAAAATGTGAAGATATTTTTTTTCTGTATAGAAGTATTCCAAATAATGAACAAAAAAAGGATGAAAGAATTAGAATACCATAATTTTCAAACCTCTAATGAATTAATGCATCTAGGTAATGGTCACCAACGATCAGTAACAATACAAAAAAGAAGGAGCTATTTTAAATATCTCAATGGACGCTAGAAACTTGAAATATCACCTCTGAAATAGCACTCTTCCCTAGTTCAAAAAAAATCTTACCAAACCTCAGTTTAGATCTAAATATCAGTTCTTAAGAAATCTAGGGAAGAGAGGAGTGAGTGCCTGGGTGGCTCAGTTGGTTAAGCCTCCGACTTTGGCTCAAGTCATGATCTCATGGTTCATGAGTTTGGGCCGTGCATCCAGCTTTCTGCTGTCAGCACAGAGCCCACTTCAGATCTTCTGTCCCGCACTCTCTCTACCCCTCCCCTGCTTGCGCTCTCTCAAAAATCAATAAGTGTGTGGGGAAAAAAGGAAGAAGAAATGCAAGGAAGAGAAGAACATGCTAAATGAAACTATAAAGGTGCAATCAGCAAAACCCAAAATGAAGACTCTCATTAAGACAAACAATTATTTTTTTTTCCCAACCAAAAGTGCAAGAAAGAAAGGAAATGGGTCCAATTAATAAATGGACCATAGACCTTAAAAGACACCTCATCAAAGAGGATATAAAGATGGTAAATTAGTATATGAAAAGATG
The DNA here is from genome assembly GCF_022837055.1 of Prionailurus viverrinus. Classification (NCBI taxonomy): domain Eukaryota; kingdom Metazoa; phylum Chordata; class Mammalia; order Carnivora; family Felidae; genus Prionailurus; species Prionailurus viverrinus. Next base: position 50,782,589 of record NC_062567.1, on the reverse strand, counting down.
TTCCACATCATTAGTCATCAGGGAAATGCAAGTTAAAGTGACAGTAGGACACCAATACACGCCTATTAGAATGGCCAGATTCCAGAACACTGACAACACCAAATGCTGGTAAGGACTTAAAGCAACAGGGACTCTCACTCATTGCTGGTGGGAATATAAAATGGTACACACACTTTGGAAAACAGTTTAGTGGAATCTTATAAAACTAAACATATTCTTCCCATAAGATCCAGCAGCCACACTTCTTGGTATTTACTCAAAGAGTTGAAAACTTACATCCACTCAAAAACCTGCAACACAGATGTTTTTAACAGCTTTATTCATAAAGGCTAAAACTTGCAAGTAATCATTTTGTCCTTCAGCAGGTAAGTAAATAAATAAACTGTGGTCCATCCAGACAGTGGAATAGAATTCAGTACTAAAAAGAAATGAGCTATCCAGCCATGAAAAGACATGGAGGAACTTTAAATGCTTATTTCTAAGTGAGAGAAACCAACCTGAAAAGGCTACATACTGTATGATTCCAACTATATGACATTCTGGAAAAGATAAAAGTATGAAGATAGTGAAAGACCAGTGATGGGCAGAGGTTAGGGCTGGCAGGGGGCGGGGGGCGGTGATGAACAGGCAGAACACAGAGAATTTTTAAGGCAGTGAAAATACTCTCTATGATACCATAAGGACAGATACATGTAATTATACATTTGTCCAAGCCCTTATAATGTACAACACCAAGAGCAAATCCTAAGGTAAATAATGGACTTTGGGTGATTTAGGATGTGTTCATAAATGGTCCATAAATGGTAAGTTCATTAATGGTAACAACTGTGTCACTCTGATAGTGAGATTGGTAATGGGGAAGGCTGAGTGTACAGGGGGCAGGGGTATATGGGAAATCTCTGTACCTTCCCCGCAGTTTCACTGTGGGCATGAGCTTCCATCATGTGGAACAACCATGTGGCTAATATGCCTTCTTTATTTTCACTGTGTTCCTCATCCTATTCATGATTTGTAGAAGACATAATTAGAGCCCCCAAAGAAGTCCACCCCATCATCCCCAGAAAATTATAAATATGCTAAGTTACATGGCAAGAGATTTTTCAAATGTAATTAAAGATCTTAAAGTAGGGAGATCCTCTTGGATTATCTGGGCCCAATATCATAACATGAGCCCTTAAAAGGAGAGAACTTTCCTAGCTGGAGACAGAAGGATGCAGCAGAAGTCAGAAAGTCTCAAAGTGTAAGAAGGAATCAGGTGACATCACCAGTTTGAAGATGACGAGTGGTGAGAGAAGCAATGCCTACAGGAAAGAAGTTGCCTGAAGACCCTGAGAAAGGCTCTCAGACATCAGCTGGCAAGGAATGGGGGACCTCAGTCCTATACTACAAGGAACTGCATTCTGCCAACCACCTAAATGAGTTTAGAAGTGGATTCTAGAGACTTCAGAGAGGAGTCCAGGCTGGCCAACACTTTGGCAAATACTTGATTTCAGTCTTGTGAGAGACCAGAAGGAGAGTCCTGCCAAGTCCCTCTAGACTTCTGACTGGCCAAGCTCTGACCCAATAAGTCACCATTGTTGTGGTAATTGATTGTTGGTTTGAAGTCACCAAGTTTGTGGCAATTGATTATAGCACAAATAGAAAATGATTACGTAATCGTTAATTACTTTGCACTCTCTGAAGACCAGGATTTCTCTGAATTCACCTTTGGCATCTTACAGGGAAAGGGCAGTCAAATTGACAGTAGAGTAAGCACAAAGTATGAACCAATATGTTCTCCCTATGCCCATCCAGCTCTAACTGGCCCCAATAGCTCAAAAGATCTCAGCCAGCATGGGCAGCCTGATAATTCTTCAAATCTGACAAATTTCACCAGAAGTGGACCTTGGGCTCCTTTATAAAGCCAGCAATGATGTCAGAAAGAATGATCAGGACCTGAAGTAGCTTCAGGATTAAATAAGTTTAAATCGATCCTAATAAGCAGAAGAGTTTCTAATTATTTAAGAACTGATTTTATTTCATTTTTCTTTTCATTGGTTGGGGTGTACCCATATCCCGAGCTCCACCTCACATGGCTCAGCAGGCATAGGGGTGATCTGTAGAGCTGACCCAGGACACACTAAACTGATCTCCAAGGCAGTGGCTATGGTCCTCCCTTTGCCCTGGGCTGAATCTCAGGAGCCATTAGAAGATACCTATCATCACTTCTCTTACCCAACCATGTAAATGAACATTTGCTTACCTACGAACAGTTTTGATAGCACCTAGTTGCAGGAAGGAGATGAAGGTTGGGACTGGAATTTCCAGCTATTGCTTCCTTTCCACTGAGGACATCACTGTAAAAGGAAAGCCTTAGGAGAGGGATAAAGTTTACAACTCAGGAAGATACTGTCAATCTTCTGCCCTTTTGTGCTGCCTGTGATTGGAAGTATGTGTGTGTATACAAAAGAAAGAAAATACATGTATACAGTGTGTGTAAATACTCCACTGATAATAACTTGCCTAAGACACAGAAATACAAATGATAGATGGTTAGTTCCTTTGGTGAGGGATAGTTTGGGGCCAAAGTGAAGAAAGCTACAAATATACCAAGTTTAGGAGCAGGGATTTTGCCTAACAGGGAATGAGGGAAATCTGTATGTGTAGCTTAAAGAATTAATTCCTTGGAAACTGTGGGTAAAAATCACATTTGCTTTTTTTTTTTTTTGTCTGAAGACTGTATGTTTGAGTTAGTTAAAACACTCTGAATGTTTTGAATCATTCAGTTTTCTTAAAAGCTTTCAAAGATGCAGAACAAAAATTATTCTGAGTCTGTACAACCAAATATCCCATGTATTAGGCATCAACAGACAATCCGTATAGGACAAACTGTAGTATTTATAGGATCAATGGCAGAGCTATTTTATAGAACTCTGCAGCTGAATGCCAGAAATCTAGGTATGTTGATTATGGTGTTAACTATTTGATTAGACAAAGAACACAGCTTAGTTACAGAGAGATGAAACTAAGAATTCATCAGCAATAGGCAAGGAAATGTGACCATGGGGGAAAAAGCCCCCAGGAGTCCTTAGGAATTGTAGGAGTCCAGCAGATGTCTCACTATAGCATGTATAGCTGGGCACAAACCACTGCATTTGGATATGAGAGGGAAGGATTTCTTCAAAACTGGACGGAGGGCTTGGATTGTACAAATAACTACATCAAACATAATACCACAGAATTATATTTATATTATACATTATTTTCACATTGTAACATCCACATTGATCATCTGTGACACAATTCTAATAATTTTGAGTATATGTTTACTGTAATATTTATATATATATATATATATATATAAAAATCAAGAGGCACTTCCAGTAATTCTGGCAAAAAAGGAGCGTCAATATAGTGTCTATGCTAAAAAATAATAAAAATAAATACAAATTAATATTTTTTCTGTACAATTTTATGTTTTACAAAATATTTATCAGCCATTAACTAAATCACTTAACAAATAATTTTGATAGGAAGATACGAAGTATTGCTACATGTATTAAGTGTGAGATACAGGTGTAAGGACAAGATTTACTTCAATTGCAAAATGATCCCTTAAGTCCAATGCTTCACTCTTGGGTTTCTAAAAGTTGATAAATTTGGAGAGTTGTTAATAAACACGTTCAGTTGAGAGTGGTAAGAACTACCTTGTTAAAAATTGTCATGTGCAAAAGGCATTCCCTATACTGTTACTTTGGTTGCTACTTATTTGAAAATATTGCTTTTCAGGAATACTAAATTAAGTTAATGTAATACTCTCTGGTTTGCAAATACCCTACAAAGTCAAATATTTGGGACTTAAAACATAAACTTTCTAATGGCAGTTTTTTTGTTTGTTTGTTTTTTTCTTCTTAGGAAAAGGAAGAAATAATGACTGATCAGAACAACTGTTCCATCGGGAATCAGAAATCCATTTCAATACCAAAAAACAAATCAAATTAACCAAATCAGCCCAAACCAAAAATATTCTACATTCAAATTAAAGTTCTTTCAGTTGCATATACAAATATTACGATAGAAAGCCAGGAAGAATTCTTACTCATTGTTTTGCACTGAAAGTTTTGAATATTTTTAAAAGCACCGATTTTTCATTTTCTGATTTGCATGACCAAAATCTTTAGGAAGAAATATCAAGGGGTGGGTGGGTTCAGTGATATTTATTTCCAGTGCTCATCAACTAACAAACTGTCCTTGTTGGAGCAAAAAATGGTATGCATACTTCTGTGAGAATATATCAAGAAATGAATTGACACTCAAATGGAAAACAAAAACAAAAGCAAACCACCAGTTAAGCAAACAGAGTATGGTAAAAATCCCATGCAGATATTTGACAGAATATTAAAAAATAGTGATTATATAAAAAAACTAATGAATAAATATACACTAAATGTCAAGCCAATAAACCCCACTAACAGGTAATATATAGGTAATTAGGATTATTATTTAAAGATAGCAACACTATAGTACTGGTTTATGCTTATAACTAGCTAAAACATAATATGTGATAGGAGTTTTTAAGCCATAAAAATAACCAGTTAATTTTCAAAAGAAAGTTGGTGGAAAATTCTAACCAACAAGTTATATACACAAAACATCTTTAAACAACTACTTTTAATTTTACATTAAATCATCTAAATATTTTGCTATTATATAGGGAGTAAAATTACTAGAATTAAAAGAAAAAAAAAGTCCTTCCCATCAAAAGGTACTCAAGCAGCAGTTTCTAAGTTCTAAGGGCTAATTCACATTCCAAAGCATGTGTACGTGCTGACTGTATAATGGAAGTCAGGGCTGAAATATGGATCCATTAAGTGTCTTTACTCAAGAGTAACTGATAACTAAATTGGTTTATCACAAAGATGGAGGGGTGTGCTGGCATGATCCTTCACATTTTATGTTGTGTTCACTCCTGATCCATAACTTTTTTTTTTTTCCTGCTTTCTGGTACCATGGACTGCACAATGAAACTGGGTGTGGAGAGTTGTAACTTAGGTGAAGGGTATTTCTTATTCCTTATTATGGCGGAGAATTTCTGATCACTTTTCCTTGACTATTTTGAGTTAGAGAAGTAAAACTGAAGAGAAGTCACACTTTTCTCCTATGAGTTTGACTTTCTTTTTTTTTAAAGAGGAAAGGAAGAATTCCCTGCTAAAATTTGTTTCATTTGAAATAGGTACTTTTACTGACACTGAAATTTTAGTTAAAGCCCTGCTAAAATTTGTTTCATTTGAAATAGGTACTTTTACTGACACTGAAATTTTAGTTAAAGCCCTGCTAAAATTTGTTTCATTTGAAATAGGTACTTTTACTGACACTGAAATTTTAGTTAAAGCAGTAAAGCTTTAACATGATTTTTAAAAATTTATGTTTCTGTTAATGAATTTCAAATTCCGACCTACCATTTGATCAGTCTTGGTAGATGAAGTAGTGGGTGTAGTTTATTGCCTGGTCAGTGCTTCATCTGTGAAAGTCAAGATTAATAAGATTTAATTATTTTTAGTAATGAAGATAATGTATTTGGCTTTTTAACAGTGTTATAATTTACTAAAATATAATCTACATTAACAGACCATTTACTTTAAAACAATCTAATCCATGAAAAATTGCTGGATAATACATTCCTTTTTTTTCTGGACAAGTCTGAAAAAATCAGGCTATAATTTGTGCATTTCATCTAATTAAATTATTGGTACTAAGTTTATTTTTATCTATTTCATGTATTTCTTGAACCTGCCATAAAACAATTTCCTCCCTGAGGCATGAGAGATATTAGACAAATAATTAAATATTCTTTCCAGTTTTTTATGACACAATAGTAGTTGTAATTCTATCAATATATTTAGCGTCTCTCTACCATGGAAGGTCATTTTGTGAGTTTCGTTGTAATTGAATAACAAAAAAATTTTAAACAGCTTTGTTTCAAAAACTATATCAAATTTAAATATTTTTGATAGTACTTACATACGATGACAATATTACTCTCTGAAGCATTTTTTTAATGGATTATTTGCATGCTTAAAGAACCTCTTCTTGATGTGAAGCAATGAGGAAACTTTTCTGAACAGGTACATGTTCACTATCTATCAAAAGAAGGGTTGACTTCTCTTCTGTTGAGGGAAGCAGAAATCCATGAATACCAATGCCTTTCAAGTAATCAACCTTAGGAGTAGAATATGGAGAAGAACCCGCTACCTTTAGATAGGAAATTTGGGCTCATTTTGCAACCTGAAGCACAGAGCAAAAGCTAATTTTGTTTTCCATCTCTATACAATTCCATATAATTTATAGTCTTACTGTACTAAAATAATTTATGGTGGATCAGTATTTCTGAATCTGCAGATGTTAACATGGAGTTCCACCAAATAATAAAGCTTTAAGGTTTAGTTTTGGGTCTTTAAACATATTTAGCAGGACAATGCCTAATTATTTTTTGTCACCATTGTTAACCTGTTTGAATGATGTGATAGTATGAACGTAAAGATCACTCAGGTAAGGTAAAAGCACCATTAGGTAAGGTAAAATTGCAGCATGGTAATAAATGAAATGTGTGAGGTGATACGCAAATTGCCATGGTATGTAATATAGACTGAAAAATCTGTTCTTCTCTGATCATGGATTATTAGTGCTAAACATTATAAATACCATGCAAACCTCAATTTAAGTTGCTGAATGCATTGTTTATAGTTTAATTAATTCAGTGCTTATATGCACTGAATATGCAATCAATCAAATATGCAATAAGAATTTGAGTATTTACTAGAGGAACACACTGATATGAATACAGGTGGACCTAAAACTTGCATATTTTGCCCTGATTAGAGGTTCTAAGAGTAATTTAATTTTGGAATGCTCCTCGCTTAAAACGGCTAATTGGTCTCCTAATCTTATGGTGGAATTTTGTTGAACAGATTAGAAAAACAGACGAACAGTATCAGCAAATTCAGTTTCCTTTCATGGAAAAATCACAAGAGAAATGAATGACCTAGAACAACGATCATAAAGTATTTTGCTGCTTGTTAGGAGCGAAGGTGAATGAAAGAAACTCAGTTTGGTTTCGAAGTATACAGATATTTTAGGTATCAATGGTCTGGAGGTAACCTATGAGCATTTGAAATTTTACTGATATTTTTCTTTCTACACACAGGAGCTGAGAATCCCTAGAATAAGGAGAATCTTGATTTACCCCAGGCTATGAAAGCTTACAAAAGTTGGTTTTACTGGAGGCTTCTGCCAGTTTGAAAAGACAGTTTATTTCCAAAGTGGCATATAAACCAGGAAAGGCATTAAGTGGGACTCAGGGTTAGGATGGAAGAAAGGACAGTAAGATCCTTACTGTGGTTTTCATTATTATTTTAGAAATATTTCAAAAGGTGAGGACAATGGAGATCCCCATACTGACAGCGAAGCACCAAAATTACCTCCCAAAGTAGGCTAGAAATGATTTTTTGATCAGTCACTTCTCATTGGTCAGGAATTGTTCATCACACAAATATCACTTATATAAAGCAGTCATTTCAAACTTTAGACTTTATTTACAATGATAATTTGCATATCTTTATTACTTAGAAAATAATTTATATTTTTCCACCATTTAAACAAAAAATAGGCCTGAGTCTCATGCCTCTTGCACAGCTTTTACCTTCAAAGAAAGTTCTCTGGGCACGTGACAGGGGACGTCGGGAAATCGCAAATCAAGACAGGCAGGGGACATGAGGAAATCACAATACATACATGTTATACGAACAGTCTGCACATCGTACAATCCCTTTTCTTTAGTTTTACTGGGATTGCAATAATTAGGGGTTTGTTCTGGAAGTCGATCAAAACGGAACATATAGAATTGGGTATTCTTTTTTTAGAAAATGAGTATTTTCTTAAACATGAGGACATTCCTTCACTTGCCAGATGAAGACTAGTATAGATCTATCCCTGTACAGTGCTACTATCTTCATCTACTGAGAGAAAACCAAATCTTATAGAAATGACAAATAAAATTTTATAGTTTAGAAAAAAGCTAAAGGGAACGATATCCTAAAGGTTGGCTTAGTTGGATACCTGGAAAGGACATTGTAATAGCATGCTGGAAACGACAGTGATGACACTCATAGTAATACCTGGTCTTTTCCTTAACAGAGAGCAACCCCTAGAATCAAGGTCACCAGCTCCGAGTTTTCCTCCCATTGGGTTTATGGCTGTCTGTACAATGATCCTTTTTCCTAAATGGGCTACAGATTCCTTCATTTGAAAGACCTGAGTTTACCTAAATGGCACCTATAAATAGGCTCATATAAAAATGTAGCAAATTGCAACAAACACACTGGCACCACAGGGAATAAGCTCTGGAGTTGGAAGTGAACACAGTAATACTGCTGTCACCGAGGAGGGGGAGAACATAGCCAGCAGAAAAGATCTTTTTATGCCCCTGGTCATCCTTTGGGATGTACTGAATGTGTATGAAAGGGTCATCCTTGATCTCTATTTATTTCAATGGACTTTTAGCTGTAATATCCTGGCAACTGATTTTTGAAGAAAAAAAGGTGATCAATCTGCCTGGACTGATTAACACAATCTGGGAATGAAGAGGTTCTAAGTGCTTTGGCCACCATTATTTCAGGTACTTTAAAACAGAATAAACACAACTGGGTCATTTGCTAAGACCTCTACTCTGGCAGCCAGACTGGCCAGCTTTGACACAGCAGCTGCCAATACACAGTTATAGACTCGTGACTGTTTTGCTGTCACACTACTTGCTCCACAACCTATATTTGTGCTCACTTTCACCTGTGTTTTAGACACTTGTCATACGACATTTGGAGAATGGGGAAAGATTTGTTTTCTTAAGTAATTAGGTACAAGAGATAAACGAGCACATTTTTTCCCCCTCTTCTCTTATTTGCAAGGGAAGGAAAACAGTTAATGTCACTGGGGAAATGCATTGGACTCACAGTAATTTTTGCAAACATGAGACACAAAAGCATTACTAAGAAAATGGAAAACAACTCAATAAATCCTGAATAGTGAAGACCTAGTGTTAACACAAAAATATGAAATTATTCTCATTTTTGAAACAGAGTCTGCATCTATTTGATCCTTTTTCATATTTTCCTACTTAATGCGAAATCTGCCCTGAAATTGTGTTTACTTTCGATATTATGTTTGCCTTATTTGAAAAATGCCATAGGTTAATGTAAAATCACTGCTTTGGAAAGGAAGAATATTCATTTATGAGAAACAAAAGCATTTTTAATGTAAACACTCTTTGCTATGACTTCAGAGGAAAGAAAAATTAGAAATCACCATCATGGTTAACTTAGAAGCTAAGATCGTTTCATTGATGAACAAGTTCTTCCGTACATAGTACTGAAGGAGGAATTATAACCAAAAAACATTGGCGGGAAATGGATACCAATTATAAAAATTCGGTATTGGTTATGCAAGTCTTTCTCTTTGGGAGACATGAACCCCAAAGTGACCTAAAAGTTCCAAGTTCCTAGGAAAAAAACATTCTTTGTGGCATCTTCCTTTAATTGGCATAAAATAACTATCTGATTATCATTTAAATTAGAATAGGTAGATATGTGGCTGTCCTTAGACCTCCGTGCAAATGATTCATCACTCTCTTACTGGGCTTGGAGATAGATACAATGTATAAAAATGGTGATTAAAATATAACTTTATAAAAATGTTTCCCTTTTCCTTTTTAAAAAAAAAGAGTTTACTATCTACAGAAACAAAAAAAAATCTTTATATTTACATCAAGATAACTATTCATGACAAATATAATAATATGAAATAAAATATTGGAAGTGAGTATCAACTTTTTAAATAAGGTTTGGCTCACAGCATAAACAAGTGTAGATGAACAAATAAAAAAAAAAAAAGACTTTCAATAATAGGCCCAGTACCCAAAATTCCCTCTATAATTTTCCCTGACAAAAGAAACATGACAATGGGCCAGATTGCAGACAGAAGCTACCTTACCCCACGGCACGTGGAACACCACAACAAGGTTGTTGTCAGTGGGACCTTCACCACCCAAAGCCAATCTTCAACAGTTGCCCAGAATCAGGCTTTCACTACGTCAACAAACACCACACCCTAGGTTGCAATTTTCCCCCTTCATCTCTCGCTATATGTCCCATAGTGGGTTTCTGTTTGCCTTTTTTTCTTCTTTTCTATCACACATTTTGCAGCATATTTAAGACATGGAAGGTCACCGTGAAGAGCAATTCCCCCAAGTCTCCTCTGGCAACTTTTCAGAATTCTAACCTAATTAAAAGATCGGACTTCAGCCCCTTCTTAGGTGTTTATGTATAAAGAATGCCATCCCCTTAAAAATAGTTGATTTGATCTTACATGAGTGACAGACATACTCACAGACAAACAGCTCCTATACATTCATTAGGCAAGCAGATTGGAAAATGCCTCAGTCTTCCAGGTTTAAGGCCGGCGATAGAGTGCCTCCAAGTGGTGCATTAGCATAGTACCAATCCCGTGGCCCTCTCACCAGCCTGTGAATACCCTCCCTCTTCAGAGGGCCCTGGACTGAAGCTAAATGGAGGAAGGCATTTGGAATGGCTGCCTCTCAGACACTCCAGAGTGAACTGCCTTCCGTTTGTTCAGATGTGCTGAGTCATCTGCTGCAGCTATTCTATGAATGACTAAAACCATAAAAATCTCTGTTGACATAAGCACATACATACACACAAGCATGCTCTCTCTCCTCTCTCTCTGTCACACACACACACACACACACACACACACACACACACGATATCGGCAGGATGTAGAAGAATTCAAATAATGCTCTGGAACTTTCATCCGTCAGTACTAAGAGCAAAAGCTCCTTAGTTGGTAACTTACATTCACTGCACTGTTTCCCTGCTAAGCCACCCCATTTCCTCTGTGAATTGTTTTCCTTTTTTTTTCCTTTATAACTTACTATATCACAGTGACCACTATATATCTTAATATGAATGTTACTAAAGTGTGGAGCCAGTAACCCTGGCTTTCAGTGTGCATGTGCGTGTATGTGTGTGAATATGTTTTACATGTATCTACGTGCGAGCTTATATACACACACACATATATACTTCTTCCTTAAAAAAAATCCTTGGAAGCTGGTGTTGCAAATGTGAAAGCTTCTCCGAGCAAGAGTTTTTAACAATGTACCTCACTGTAAAAATAAACACATAAAATGCGAAGAATTCCCAAATGCAATAGCTGTTTGCCCATCTTCTTGTATTTCTACAGTGTTGTGTCTAAGTGTTGTGCTGGCTTGAAAAGAGTCTGTGACAAGTCACTCTGTTGGGAAACACAGCTCATTATATCCATCGTCACTGGTTTTGCTTCAGGGTTGGGATCTCCTCTCCTCTTGGCTTCCCTTTCTCTTCCTCTTCTTCCCTGATGGCCTGGATCTGTTCTGAGGAATGCTGTTGGGGTGACTGGTCCAGGGATTGACTCTCTATGCCCGCCAACCGCTGTTCCTCTTCAATGACTTTCTTCCACATCTTGTGGTTCTGCAGGAGGTGTTGAGTTATTTGGCAGTAGATTTTCCTCCTTTTGAAAGTTTTCTTTCCTGAGAAAACACCAAATTACTTATTTGTGTGCTGAGTACATGGTGGTTATTTTTTTTTCACATCATTAATAGGAGCTAAAGTACCAAACAGATACATATACCACTTGATTTGTGTATCATCATAATGTTGCTTTCAAGAGTGGGGAAATAAGAGGGAGATGGCAACCATCATTAATATATCATGGTTACATCGAGACATACTGTGAACCGGATTTAATATCCAGTAATGCCCAATAAAAAGTTCTGCTTAAGTTTTGGTATTATTCTCAATACAGTCAGATCCTCCAGATTTTTCACCTGGACTACTGGAAGAACTTCTTGTTAGGTCTTCCTTTACTTTGTCAGCTAATTCAACCCACAAAAGTCTACAAGATTGATTTCTTTTAGGATGGTTTGAATGTTATTGTTCTGCTTCACACGGACTAAAATATTAATTTCAAAGTCCTGTCAAAGTTCTCCCACAAGCTGGCAAAAGCATGCTTTTGCAGTCTTCCATCTTCCGCAGCCTGGCTTCTGTCTCTACTTCCATATATACACTGAACTCTTCTACTGTCCAGCAGGTACTGGCCCTCCTTCTCAAATGCTCTTCTCAGTCCTCAAAAGTTCATGCCCATTTATTATTTTAAGACTCAGATTTTACTGAATTGCTCCTATAAGAAATATTCTCTCCCCCTGTATCGCCTCACTCTTCTAAACTCTCATTTCCCTCCATTCATGCTTCCAAGAGTACACATTGTTTTCATTTTTTTCCTTTCTCATTATCTTGGTATCTTTTTCTGATAACTGCATATCCAAAATCAGAAACTCTCATCCCTTCTTTCAATTATATAGTTCTAGAAAAGGTTGTCAAACTCTACTTCCCCACCCACCTTCCCACAATATAGCCCTGTTGCAGCAGCTAGTCAATGGGTGTGACCCAAATCAGGTCACTCAGCGTCTTCCCCTGGAAATTTTCCCAACAGCATGGAATCAGTCAGGGAATGGGGGCCGGGGATCTTTTCTCCTCTGCCTGTTTATGTGAAATGAAGTGAATATAGAGCTGGCTAGATTTCCAGTCTCACATAGAAAGAAAGGTTGAAAGATCAAGCTGTCAGGCAGGTGACTCAGAGACAAGAGCAGGTGCAAGTAAGCGTGAATACTGGACAACATCCCAATTACCTGAACCAGTAATTTTCCCTTTTGTATATACTCACTTTATTGGAGTCTTGTCACTTGTAACAAAAACAATGTCCTTAATGATGTGCATTCTTTTATCTTTATTTTATTTAATTTTTTAAAGTTTATTATTTTGAGAAAGACAGAGACTGCACGAGTAGGAGAGGGGCAGAGAGAGAATCCCAAGCAGGCTCTGCAGCACTGTCAGCACAGAGCCCAACACGGGGCTCAAACTCACAAAAGTGTGAGATCCTGACCTGAGCCAAAACCAAAACTTGGACGCTTAACCCGCTGAGCCACCCAGGTGCCCCAATAACATGCATTCTTTAGGGCACTTATCTTGCTCTCATATATTACAGGCCTTAGCCCCTCTACTAGACTACAGCTTCTTTTAGGGAGACTTATAAAGAGAAGTACGTATCTTATACAGAATGAGGCTCAGCAAATATGCATTTGATAAGTAAATAAATTACATTGTCTTGGTGATCAAAACATTTCATGTGTTCAACATTGAAATAGTAAGGACAATTTTCACAGAATCTCTTAAGGAACTATAATATCATCAACTTTGACAGATGAAACATAAGACATTTTAAAGACCTTTGAATTGATACCATAACTCACTATTTAGTCTTCCAATTCTTTATCTACTTATTAAGAACCTAATATGTACCAAGTATGGTAGGTTCTGGTCATTCACTGAGAGACATAATGCCTGCCAGCATGGAGCTTTTACTCTAGTGGGCAAGAGTGAAAAGGTAGGTACAATCACACTGAGTCTTACAAAATCTTTTAAAGGTGCCAGAAAGAGACAAAAATTACTCAGCCAAGAGAATATGGCATGATGACCATGGCTTGGGCTAGGAAGAAAGTAATGAAAATGAAGACAAGTAGATAAATGTGAGACATATTTGTGAGGTTTAATCAACAGGACTTTGGCAACTGATTAGATGTAAGGAAAAAAAGAAGAGAAAGGAATCAAAGACAACCCTGAGCTGTCTGGTCTGAGTCATTGAGTAGGTGGTCATAAGATGTACTGAGAAGGCAATGTTAGGTGAGGAGATTTGAGGGAGATGCTGAACATGAAATGTCTGGGAGACCTTCAAGTGCGGAGGTAAAGTAAGAGCTAGACTTGAGTTTAGAAGAGGGTCTGGTTGTGGCCAGAATATAACTTTTAGTACCTTCATCCGAGTGGCCATCTTAGACTTAGACCAAGAATTTAAAAATTAGGCTAAGATCCCCTATTGGACTATGAACTTTCCAATGCAGAGAAGCCAGGTCCCTCCTTTTGTGTGTATATTGTATACAAAGCTCCAGACTTTAGTAAGAGTTTACTAGATGAATCATGTTCTTTCTAGTTTCTGTTCCACAGGTCCAAGTAAATGATGAAGTGGTGATAAGTGATAAAAATGACAATGATATGAAAAAGCGGTCCACAGGAAATTATGATCTAATGGGGACTACATTAAAGAGTTAACAGTACAAGTTACCAGGAATATCAGCAGGGATATTTGGGTTTACCTAATGAAGTAGTAATGATTTACAATGTACAATCTGAGAGGAAAAAAGAAGAAAAAAATAGTAAGAATAGGAAAAAATACATGAGCTATGAGATATGCCAAAGGAAGTAGATCTTTTGGAGGCCATCCACCAAAATTTTTATGGAAGTACTAGTGATTCTGTTAACAGTTTTATTATAATATACCACAAAAATTCTTTTATTTTACAGGGTAAGATCAATTTCAAAATACAGTTAAAAAAAAAAGGACGCTGATAACCAGTAAGGAAACTGAATTAGTAATCAAAAATCTGCCAAAAAACAAGAGCCTAGGGCCAGATGGATTTCCAGGGGAATTCTACCAAACATTTAAGGAAGAGTTAACACCTATTCTCTTGAAACTATTCCAAAAAATAGAAATGGAAGGAAAACTTCCAAGCTCTTTCTATGAAGCCAGCATTACCTTGATTCCAAAACCAGACAGAGACCCCACTAAAAAGGAGAACTACAGACCAATTTCCCTGATGAACATGGATACAAAAATCCTCAACAAGATATTAGCCAACCAGCTCCAACAATACGTTAAAAAAATTATTCACCACGACCAAGCGGGATTTATACCTGGGATGCAGGGTTGGTTCAATATCTGCAAAACAATTAGCATGATTCATCACATTAATAAAAGAAAGGACAAGAACCATATGATCCTCTCAATAGATGCAGAGAAAGCATTTGACAAAATACAGCATCCTTTCTTGATAAAAACCCTCAAGAAAGCAGGGATAGAAAGAGCATACCCCCAGATCATAAAAGCCATATATGAATGACCCAACACTAATATCATTCTCAAAAGGGAAAAACTGACAGAAAGAAATAAAAGGCATCCAAATCAGCCAGGAGGAGGTCAAACTTTCACTCTTCTCAGATGACGTGATAATCTGTATGGAAAACCCAAAAGACTCCACCAAAAAACTGCTAGAACTGATTCATGAATTCAGCAAAGTTGCAGGATATAAAATCAACACACAGAAATCAGTTGCATTCCTATTCACCAACAATGAAGCAACAGAAAGAGAAATCAAAGAATCGATCCCATTTACAGTTGCACTAAAAACCATAAAATACCCAGGAATAAATCTAAACAAAGAGGTGAAAAATCTATATGCTGAAAAGTTTAGAAAGCTTATGAAAGAAATGGAAGAAGACACACAAAAATGGAAAAAGATTCCATGCTCCTGGATAGGAAGAACAAATATTGTTAAAATGTCAATACTACCCAAAGCAATCTACATATTCAATGCAATCCCTATCAAAGTTACACCAGCATTCTTTACAGAGCTAGAACAAATAATCCTAAAATTTGTATGGAACCAGAAAAGACCCCGAATAGCCAAAGCGATCTTGAAAAAGAAAACCAAAGCAGGAGGCATCACAATCCTAGACTTCAAGCTATACTACAAAGCTGTAATCATCAGGATAGTATGGTACTGGCACAAGAACACTCAGATCAATGGAACAGAATAGAGAACCCAGAAATGGACCCACTGATCCATATGGCCAACTGATCTTTGACAAAGCAGGAAAGAATATCCAATGGAATAAAGACAGTCTCTTCAGCAAGAGGTGCTGGGAAAACTGGACAGCAACATGCAGAAAAATGAACCTGGACCACTTTCTTACACCATACACAAAAATAAACTCAAAATGGATGAAAGACCTCAATGTAAGACAGGAAGCCATCAAAATCCTTGAAAAGAAAGCAGGAAAACATCTCTTTGATCTTACGTGTAGCAAGTTCTTACTCAACACATTTCCAGAGGCAAGGGAAACAAAAGCAAAAATGAACTACTGGGACCTCATCAAAATAAAAACCTTCTGCACAGCGAAGGAAACAATCAGTAAAACTAAAAGGCAACTGACAGCAAGGGAGAAGATATTTGCAAATGACATATGAGATAAAGGGTTAGTATCCAAAATCTATAAAGAACTTATCAAACTCAACACCCAAAAAACAAATAACCCAGTGAAGAAATGGGCAAAAGACATGAATAGACACTTCTCCAAGGAAGATATACAGATGGCTAATCAACACATGAAAAAATGCTCCACATCACTCATCATCAGGGAAATGCAAATCAAAACCACAATGAGATACCACCTGACACCTGTCAGAATGGGTAACATGAACAACTCAGTCAACAACAGATGTTGGCGAGGATGCAGAGAAAGAGGATCTCTTGTATTGTTGGTGGGAATGCAAGCTGGTGCAGCCACTCTGGAAAACAGTATGGAGGTTCCTCAAAAAGCTAAAAATAGAAATTCCCTATGACCCACCAATTGCACTACTAGGCATTTATCTACGGGATACAGGTGTGCTGTTTCAAAGGGACACATGCACCCCCACGTTTATAGCAGCACTATCAACAACAGCCAAAGTATGGAAAGAGCCCAAATGTCCATCGATGGATGAATGGATAAAGAAGAGGTAGTATATATACATATACACAATGGAGTATTACTCGGCAATCAAAAAGAATGAAATCTTACCATTTGCAACTATGTGGATGAAACTGGAGGGTATTACGCTAAGTGAAATTAGTCAGAGAAAGACAAAAATTATATGACTTCACTCATATGAGGACTTTAAGAGACAAAACAGATGAACATAAGGGAAGGGAAACAAAAATAATATAAAAACAGGGAGGGGGACAAAACAGAAGAGACTCATAAATATGGAGAACTGAGGGTTGCTGGAGGAGTTGTGGGAGGGGGGATGGGGTAAATAGGTAAGAGACACTACGGAATCTACTCCTGAAATCATTGTTGCAGTATATGCTAATTTGGATATAAATTTAAAAAAAAAAGAATAAAAAGAAACAGATGCCAAAAAAAAGGGACATGCTATCTTGAATTAATTTTGAACCATATAGACACATAACAAAATTATTAAATTGAATAAATGCCAGGGTGAATGGATATAGGCTGAGTCATAAGCAAGAATTTAAAAAACGATTTACTGTTTTCATTATTTTATTTATGAGATGAACCCATCAATCAAATTTATATTGACCATCTATGAATTGACAAGAAATTTCTGGATGCTACATACACAAATACCAATTAGTCCAAGAGCTTGCCTTAAAGGAGTTTACTGTTTATAGGAGAGAAAGCAAAGAAGACAAGAAAATAAAATACACATGCTATGTTTTATGACAGACATATGCATGTGACTAAGATGGTCTTGATGCTCCCCTTAGCTGGACTAAATTCTAGACCAGTTTCTTCCAGATTGTATCTCTGGCCTGCCTTTTATTATAGCATTTACTTTATAAAACTTGAAAGTGCAGATACTTTCTCTGCTCTTATGTAATACAGATAAAACTTCTCCCAGTTTCTAGCCAGTTTTACAACCCAGGAACTCCTTCCTCAAGTACATGGGCATTAATTCTTTTGAAATGAAATCAGGAAAAACAGGGGCCCTACCTTTCAGTCTTCATGGGAAGGAAGGTGCCTAACTTCAATACGTACCAATTAGCAAACACAAATGGCTCAATCACATGGGCCAACTTCCCTCTAAGGTCCTATAGTACTTTTTCATAGCTCATGCTATTGCTTAAAAATTCTCCTGCCTTAGTTTCAATGGAGTTGAGTTTAATTTCTCTCCCTTATCGCAACAATGTTGAATAAAGCATTCCTTGACATTTTTAACAAAGTGTATATTGCAATCTCTCTCTGGTACATTAAAACCATGGCAACACAAGAGACTCAGCCTGTGAGGGGATAGGTAAGATTTTTTTTTTTCAAAGAACAGGACACCTGAGGTGAGACGTAAATTTTGAGAATTAAATACTCTAGGTGAAGGTGTTGGCAGCATACCAGGCAGGGTTACGGGTCTGTGGAGCATGACATCAATTTCTTCAACTGAACGTTTCTTAACAAAGACTCTATGTGTATATGTGTATGCATGTGTGTGTGTGTGTGTATACATATACACTAAAATTTAAAGAAATCTGAATTATTTCTATAAAAATCAATAAAATATATTACTACCACATTAGAGTTTTAAAAGCAAATTTATAAAATTATTCTTCTACCAAAGTCATCTACTTGTCTGTGTCTACTTTGTTTTTATTATAGTTAAGTCAAATCGGCTTCTGTTTAGGAATTTTTCAATGTCAATATACTTTTGAACCTAATCCTTTGAATCAAGAGAGTTACCAATGAGCACTGGCCAAAGGCCAGATTTGAATCACGGTTATAGGAAAACATTACTGCCCAAGGTGATTATTCCATCTGAAAGTTATACACATTCATGGCAGTGTATTCAAAGGGATGAAGGTAACAAAAGCTTGATTTTTCTCCTTTTCCTTTCAGGACAGCTCCCATGAGAACAGCTGTTCTCTTATTAATGCTGTTAAATGTTAGCAATAAACCTCTCTGGATTTGAACTGAATAAGGTGACGTAGAAGAAAGTTTGTACCAAATAAATTTGCGTAGATTAGAGTCTGCAGGTGGTCTAAAACATGCCTGTATTGGGAGCCAAATTGTTCAGCACTGGAACCTTTTGAAATGAGAACAAAGAGCCTTTCATTGCTGAAATTCTAAATGCAGCTTAGTACTTCATTAGAAACCTCTTAGTTCGCTGTAGGAATCTTTCAGATTTAATTATGAGGTTGGGAAAAAGCCTTCTTTCCCTAGGATACCATATTGAAACATTTAATTCTGTGTTTCCTGGGAGATCTCCAAGTTTTGCAAATTGCTGAAATTATCAGTGCATATTTAATCTTAATTTTTTCTGAAACCTAACTTTCAGGCTCAATCAAGTTAACCGTCTCAGTCAATCTGATTATGAAACTAAAATTACTCGGATTCTACAGCAGTCGAGTTAGAAATGAGGAAATCTGGGCTTGGAGAGTAACACATCAGAATCTGGAAGTCAGTACGGCAACTTAACCCTACAGAACGAAAAGTAATTGAATATCTGGTTGTCTCATTTGCTGCTAAAGCCAATGCTGACAAGTTGAGCCTGTTTAATCTCCTGGCCTGTGTTCTTCAATTCTTGATGCCGGTATTATGTGTGTGTGTTTTCAATGTGTTTGAGTTCAAATAGCAATCCGTAAAAGCCCATGGGAACAAAGCTTTTCCAAGAGGCTAAGCCGACAACACTTTCCAAAGTCACTCAGTGGGAAAAGAAAAACAAAAACAAAAAACAAACAAACAAACAAACCTGTCCTGTCCCTCAACAGCAAACTACCTCCTGGCTCTTTGAAGTTAAACAAAACAAAACAAAACAAAACAAAACAACCACTACATGTTTATTAAATGAAGAAATGAAAACATAAGCCATGAATCCCAAGTCTTGTCTCCAACCTCTGAATCTCAAGATTAGCACAAAATTGCTAATGGAAATCTTTTTATAAGCACCAGAGAAATAAAATATAATTTCTTTGATAATAGAATATTGAAGGAAAACAACTTTTGATTTTCACCTCATTCTGTATCAAAGTTAAAATATAAGACAGAACTGAAGCAAAAATTTAATCTAGAGCAAATTTGTGAAACCCTGCCTCATTAGTTTATAGTTCATGAAGATCTCTGTATCTCTATTTTGCAAGCCTACAACAGAGTACTTATAGAGTACTATTTGTGCAATGTTACTGTAAGGGTTATGGGTTTTCCTAATTATGATGTTTGGGCCTCCTCCCTATAACAGGAGAAGTAGCAGACAATATTTCAAGACATGAATAAAACTAATGCCTTTTTGTCATCAGGTGAGTTAAAATGGATTAGGTTGGCTACATGATGTGCTCCAAATCAATGACCAGATGCGAATACTTTTCATTGTTCCTAATGTCACTACTTTGCTTGGTTCAAAGCCACAGTCATTTCTCACTTGGATAACTTCAACAGCCTCTTATTACCCTTATTCCCACCTCAGACTCAAGAGTGTTCTCAATACAGCAGCTGAAGCAACCCATTTAAAATGTAAGCTGAATCAGCTAACTCTTCTGCACCACATCTCTCAGGGCTTCCCAACTTACTCAGAGTAAAAGCCAAACTCCATACTGTGACCTACAGCGCCCCACCTTCAAACCCTACATCATTTGGCTCCCCACTGCCTCTCTCCTGCTACCCCCTTTCCTGTCTTAGCCACCCCAGCTCTCCTGATGCTCCTTGAACACCCAGCCAACGCCGACCTCAGGACGTTTACATGGTTTGCTTCTTTCTCTTCTTGGAACACTTTTTCCACCTGAACTGCCATGGATCTTCCTTCACTTCTTTCAGTCTTTTTTTCTTTTTTTCTTTTTTTATGTCTTTCTTCTTTAGACCATCTGTGGTACCTTATCTAAAATTTTAACTTTTCTCTGCAGTATTTCATATCCCCCCCTTTTTTTTAAATCGAGCATTTATCAGTACCTGACTTATTAAAGACTTACTGACTTGTCCTGCTTAGTGTTTACTGACTCCACTGGAAAGATAAGTCTAAGTGGGCAAGGATTTATATTTTGTCTGATTTGTTCATGGCTCTATCTTCAGTACGTGGAAGAATGCCTGGCACAGTGTTGATGCTTAATAAAAATTTGTTACATAAATGAGTGATAACTACCTCTTACCACTTCACATGGCTTCCCTTGAACTAGACCAACAAAAGTCAATTGTTGCTCTATATAGTATGTGAAATTCCTTTCATCTCTAAATCATTAAGATACTACAAAGAACAGGCTTCAACGACTTGATTTCTTTTTGCTTCATAACAGAGAATGTATCCTTGTATGAACATGGTATTATAATAGATTCCACAGTCTATAATTGCTATTATTATATTAGGGAAGGGAGGTTATCCACAATCCAGTGCAGATGATATGTGGACACAAACTATGTAGTTCATGAGAAGCCTAAATTCATCCAAACCTATGTAAAAACAAAAAACAAAAAATAAAACAACAATCCTAGGAAAAACACACTAGAAATAGATTTTATAAAACTTACTTGGAGCTTCATTATTTTCACAGGTTTCCTCTTCATTTGGTGCTTCCTCCTCCTCCTCCTCTTCTTCTGGGTCATCAGTATCTCCTGACTCATCACTGTCTTCCACCCATTTCCCTGGCATTAGTCCTGCTGAATCATAGGAGTTGCACAGAGGACCCACAATGTGAGAGATGAAGGATTCCTGAAGATTGGCCAGCTGAGGAGCAGAACGGTCCATGAAGGGGCTTATTGGTAACCCAAGGCTGGCCTCTTCATCACCCTGGAAATAGGAATTTAGCATGAATAGTCAACCAGAAAGATAAATGACATGGAAAAATTTAAAAAAAAAAATTTTTTTTTCAACGTTTATTTATTTTTGGGACAGAGAGAGACAGAGCATGAACGGGGGAGGGGCAGAGAGAGAGGGAGACACAGAATCAGAAACAGGCTCCAGACTCTGAGCCATCAGCCCAGAGCCTGACGCGGGGCTCGAACTCACAGACCGCGAGATCGTGACCTGACTGAAGTCGGATGCTTAACCGACTGCACCACCCAGGCACCCCGACATGGAAAATTTAAAATACTAGTAAAGTCAACATTCACTTGGCACCTAAAATTTGCAATTATGTAAGAGCCCAGACATTCATGTGTGAACTCCCTCTTTTGCTTGACTGCTAAAAGATTCTACTCAAATTACTAAGATCCCTGTAGAAATGTTTTGTTGCTATTTATCACTTTTGTGATCTTGAGATTTTGGCTTTTGATTGAGGGGAAATAGAAGAAATGGTCTAATGTCTCACTAGATGGTACATCTTATTACACATGATTCCTCTTTAAATGAGAATATAAATGCACTTTAAAATGCAATGCTGGGAATAATTATCCAACAAATACATAATCTATCATGTTTTCTTTTTTTTTTTTCTTTTGCCTTAGCTGCCAGAAATCTTAGTATAGTTTATTACTCAATTAAAGGTGCTATCTTATCCCAGCTTTTGGTTGAATTATATCTTCTGTGATTATACGGTTTCTGAAAGTCTTATTTGGCAATATGTTTATCAGTACTATTGTGTGTTTTTATTTTGAACTGCTTCAAATCTTTCTGGAAAAAAAAACAGATTGTAAACTAGTAGTCATCTAGCAATATTAATGATGGAAATATAGTGAAATACCAACAATGGTTATACCTATGTAGAATGATCATAAATTATCCTTTTTATTTTTCTTTATTTCAATATTTGGGGATTGATTATGAATTAATCTCATTTCTAGAAAAGTATCTAGAAAGTATAAACCTTTTATTCTATATATGAATCCTGTCTACAAAACCTTATAAACCTATAAAATTCTTTCTAATCCCTCTTTAAATATGTCCAGCGATAGCAGGCAATTTATTACTTATTTCTGGATTTCTTCATAATACAAATTTTTTTCTCTCATTGTCTTGAAATCAATCTCACTATACCTTCTATAGACTGGTTATATCCACACCATTTTTAGGGAAGGAAAAAGAAATCTCATGTTTCTTAAAAATCACATCTTGGGGCACCTGGGTGGCTCAGTAGGTTGGGTGTCCAACTTTGGTCAGGTCATGATCTCACAGCTCGTGAGTTTGAGCCCCACGTCAGGCTCTGGTGCTGACGGCGCAGAGCCTGGAGCCTGCTTCAGATTCTGTGTCTCCCTCTCTCTCTGCCCTTAACCCACTCGTATTCTGTCTCTGTCTCTCTCAAAAATAAATAGACATTAAAAAAAAATCAGGTCCTGTGTTAAGCAATAATTTATCTTCTTTAATCTCCACAGTGTATGATCACTTAACACTAAATTTGTAAGTCAGCCTTTTAAGTATCTGAAGACAGTTATTACATCACCTCCATTTTCTCCCGTGGTAATGATCTTCACTTTTTTCATGTCTTTTTATGTCACTGATCCCTGTCCTTTACCCATGATCTACTGCCTCCACATTCCTCTTAAGAGAGTAAATCACAGTACTCAAAACATAGTTTCAGATATAATTAAATCAGCATAGGATAATATGGGGAAGATCACCTCATGTTTATGTGTTTGGTAGGTTTTTTGTTAGTGTGTTTATTTTCACATTATCATGTCAAATAAAATGCCTATTTTTAAAGTTTTTTTGTATGCTGCTGTTATTGACCACTAAAAGTAAATGAACTTGGGAGTGCCTGTGTGACTCAGTTGGTTAAGTGTCTGACTCTTGATTCCAGTCAGGTGATAATCTCATGGTTCATGAGACCAAGCCCTGTGTCAGGCTCTGTGCTGACATCGCAGAGCCTGCTTGGGGTTCTCTCTCTCCTTCTCTTTCTCTGCCTCTCCCCACCCTCTCTCTCTGCCCCCCAACTCCTGCTCTTTCTCTCTCAAAATAAACATTAAAAAGTAAATGAACTTAATCTGATATGCATTCACCCATATAAACTACCTTATAATCAGTTTATAAAAAAAAAACAATATGTCAATGGTGTTCCTAATGGCTAAGTCATTTCATTATCTCAGTATCTTCTCCTTCCCCTCCCACAATCCTTGCAAATTGTGTATGTTTAGAGTTTTTAGTCAGCGCATTTTCTGATGTATGAATATGAAAGAGACTGATCACATTTTACAGCTTTTGGAAGCTTTTCTGAATTTATGAGCAGCCTAAGTAGGAATTAAGATAAACAGTTAAGTTAGTTACCTGTTCATAAAATTCGTTGACAATACCCTCTGTCCACTGGAGATGGAGCTCTTTACATTTAGCTGGCCCATTGATATCAGCCAACTTTATACACATTTGACAAACCAGTAGACGATCATTTTCATTGGTCCAATCTATTCCAACATCATCATTAACCTGTTTGAGGGGCAAAGTTAAAATGTGTTTTGCCTCAATGAAAGCAAAAGTTGAACAGATAAACAATATTTATTATCTTCCTAACATGTAGAGATCAGAATACCAAGAAATGAAGAACTTCGTAGTTATTTAAAATAACATTATTGGCTTGCATAACAGTAAAATAGCTTATCGGAAGACTAAAATAAGAAATGATGGACAAAATAATTATTAATTATTGAAGTGAAAATAATGCTACTTAAAATTAGCATAGGGGCGTCTGGGTGGCTTAGTCGGTTAAGCGTCCGACTTCGGCTCAGGTCATGATCTTGCGGTCTGTGAGTTCGAGCCCTGCGTGGGGCTCTGTGCTGACCGCTCAGAGCCTGGAGCCTGTTTCAGATTCTGTCTCTCTCTCTCTCTCTCTCTCTCTCTCTCTCTCTCTCTCTGACCCTCCCCCATTCATGCTCTGTCTCTCTCTGTCTCTCTCTGTCTCAAAAAAAATAAATAAATGTTAAAAAAATAATTAAAAAAATTAGCATATATATGTAAAGAGGCTGTAAATTAAAGTGGATAAATAAATAAATAAAAAGAGATGCCTGAGTGGCTCAGTCGGTTGAGCATCTGACTCTTGATTTTGGCTCAAGTCATGATCCCAGGGTTGTGGGATTGAGCCCTGTGTTGGGCTCCATGTTGAGCGTGGAGCTGCTTAAGATTGTCTTTATTTCCCCCTTTGCCTCTCTCCCCTGCTCATGCTCTCTAAATAAACAAATAAATAAAATTAGCATATATTACCAATTACCAGTAAATAAATATAGCTACAAACGGTAAGAAATTTTCTTAAGTTAAATTTTGGTGTTTATGTTTGAAGTATGAAATTTTGTTTTGAGGTTTTGACCTTTTCTACAGTCAGATAATTTATGTTAATATGCTACAGAGGTGAGAGTAAATTAAATCAAACAAAAACCCAATGACACTGAGAGTTTTATTTCTCTGCAGCACAAAATGTATGTATGTGTACACACACACACACACACACACACACACACACACACACATAAACAGCACCTCAACTTCTCAGATTTCTAGATTGGGACCAATGTCTATATATCTGCTTCTGGTTAATCATTTTATTGCACTTTATTTTCACATTTGACATATAAAAGGTGAAAGCAATGAATTTTGTTCCACACTTTGATTCCATGACATCTTTCAATATGGTCATAAAATGAAGACTGGTACAAATCTACTTACCTTGGCATTAAATTTGGCTACGAAATCAAAGTGTTTCTTCAGGTCAGTGGCCAAAATTGCTTCAATGACGAGGAAACGAAAATGCTTAAATTCCACATGGTCAAGATTAACTAAGAAGTTGTACTCTGGCCGGGACATGAAAAGATTCCATGCAGCAGCTGCATGATGGTTCTCCAAAACTGAACGATCATTATAGAGCACCGCCTAAGCAAATAAGTAAGAGACTGAAGAGTTCAACTTTTAAGTTAAAAAAAAATAATAATAATACATGAGTATGCAAAGCTTTCGGAATTCTCTTTTTTCACAGAACACAGAAATTTAATCTTGTGACTGTTGGTTATTAAGAATTATATATTGTAATTACATTGATTGATGGTTACTTTTCTTGGTTAAATTTCCTTTTTTATAAGATGAAGTTCATTTCCTTGAACTTTATTCTAAACTCTTGCAAATGAGGGGCTTAGAGTTAGCTTTTATCAGATTTCTTTGCACAGGAATTTAACCATTTAAAACAATCCAAATACACTAAAATCCCTAGGAGGTAACTCAGTTACTTTCTGCATCTAGAGTAAGAATTACCTTTTCTTAAACACATATAACTAATACATACGAATGGAATCCCTGAAAAGCTCATAATTTAAAACATTCTCACCTCACAAGCAGCCATTGAAAACATCATCCTTAAAGTAGTAATTGAAGGTATATAATAAATATCTGCTTGGAATTCTCTAATAATGCTCAAGGACATTGCAAAAGAGAAGGAAGTTGCCTAAAAACTGCTTGAAGGTTAGTGTGTCAGATAGGTGACAATACAGGGTTAAAAGGCATAAGGATAAAAAGGAGAGCCTGAGCACATGAAAATTTACATTGAATTAAGTAAAAATGCATACATGTGTAGGAAAATATGCATGACAAATGGTGCTGGCAAAATGATTTGCCCATCTTTAGGGAAAATAATTCTGGAGTAAGGAGGACATGCTGGAATAAGTTTAAAATAAGTAGGGAAAAAATATCAGGATACTTTTTTAACATATAGATTAGAGGAAAATCTAGTCTAGTCTATATGACAGGTGGAAATGGATAGGGGTTGGGTAAAGGACAAAAGTCAAACAAGAAAAAAACAAAAAAATGTATGAGACCAGATTGTCTTCTAGATCCTCTAGAAAGAAAAACAGGATCTCAGAATACTTAGTAACATGGATCCAGCTAATTAAATGAAGGAGAAACTTACTGAGTTTAATTGTATAAATGGAGATGCTGAGATACTCAGTGACTAATTTTTGACTTAACTTTAAATATATATGAAAATGAACTTCTTTAAAGTTATTGTTTTTTGAATACTATGTTCAGATAAAAAAAAATTCCTTCAAATGAATGAAATAAGTTGATGTTTAAATCCTAATCAATAGAAATGTCATAAGAATCATGGTTGTTATAATGAATATATCTCAAATGAATAGGATTTATATACAAATAAGCCCCATATTCTTAAAAGTCCAAGAAAGGCTGGGTTCTCTAATCTTTCCAAAAAAGAGACTTTAGTATAGGTTTGATTTTCTTTGTTGAGAAGGTTCATTAATATGAATTCAACTAGCTTTTCTTCTTAAGAAAACTGACAAGGGAGTCCCATGGGTAATAAAGTTGCATGCCTGCCATTAATATCTTGGAACAAACATGATATATTTTCAAAATTAGCTTGGTCTGTAAGAATTTTTTCCTAGGGCTAAATATAGCTTGGCTCATATTCATTTGGTCCCTATTATAAGTCAAATTTATAAAATAAATTTCCTTTGGAAAAATCTCTAAATTGAATTATCTCTTGTAATCAAAATTGAAAGATTTACCTGAGGAGCACTAGTTGCAACCAGGAAAGCATTAGTCCTTCCTGGGTGATCATAATCATGCATGGCTGCAGCTACATACAGGGCCATTAACTCTAAGGCAGGGATATTTCCAGAGAGACATCCGTATTTATCATCAGGCACATTATACATTTTTGAGAATACATATCCCATATGTCCATGTGTAAACCCACTGTCAGAATCTGAGAAGAGAAAATGAAAGTAACAGAAAGTTTTAAAAAGTATTAAAGCGATACCATTTGTCTTGACTTCCTTTTTTAAAGAAATACTTTTCCCCCCACAGTTACAAAGAAGCACCGATATACTTAACACGTACCTGAATCACTTGCTGATCCGTGATCATTAATCACAGTTGAGTGGCCTGGAATAGGTTGTGTAGTAAGATACCAAACAGCATGTAAGACGTCAGTGGCATGGATTCTGTTATGATCTTTAACCAATGCAAAGGGAACAGTCATTAATTTGTGAACTTGGGGTCCAAGGACTAAGAGTGCCATCTACTGGATAAACATTTTAGTCTTAACATTTTAATACCCCAGCAAAAAGCAGCCATTCAAGGACAAATACTCTTTGATTACTCTTCCATTACTCCAAAATATCCATAGTGACAAGAAAAAAAAAAAGCACACACAACATTCATTATTCATGCAGATGTCTGAAGTGGAAAAATCTGTGTGCAGAGTCTACCAGAAACCTAACATATAAAGAAAGTATAAAGTCTACCAGAAACCTAACATATAAAGAAAACATATGTGAAACCCCTGTAATGTTTACCTTTATATATATTTCCATGCTCCTATAAGATTATGCAGAGGACCAAAATAAAATAAAGACCTGTGACATACTTCAAATAGGTCAGATCAATGGCCTATATCACCCAATATCTCATCTCTGATAAATAGCATGCAAATATATTCTGTGAATAAAACATAGTACTATTCTTTTGTATCAAACTTAAAACACTGGTTAAAAGTTACTGATATATCTTTTATATGTAGATTAAATCCACAAAGCAAAAATCAAGAACAAGAATCAATGATGTTCAGTTTGGGAATACAGCTCTAGGACATATCTACAGAGAACAATAAAAGCCTCTTTGTACATTAATGTAGGGAGTTGAGTCATTGACCATAGAGCAAAATCTATGGGAAAACCACAACCTCTAGTTAACAATGTCATATCACAGGAAGGGGGTCTATTCTATGTGTGCACCTCAGCTTCTACTGAACCGTGACAAAAGGCCCAGTGTGCTCTTGGCTCACCTTCTTTTTCTGGTGCAATTCTTCCAAGTTTTTCTCTTGTCTACTGGCCCTTCATAGTATTTCATTGAGTGCTATGCCTTACCCTAAGTCTACTAACTTTACATACTTTATTTCCAATGGCCAACGATCATACAGTCTCCTCCAATATAGATTATATCTCTGAATAATACTCAACAGATGAAGAG
This sequence comes from Prionailurus viverrinus, assembly GCF_022837055.1. Classification (NCBI taxonomy): domain Eukaryota; kingdom Metazoa; phylum Chordata; class Mammalia; order Carnivora; family Felidae; genus Prionailurus; species Prionailurus viverrinus. Next base: position 50,753,966 of record NC_062567.1, on the reverse strand, counting down.
AAAAGAGAGAGAGAAAAATGAGAATAATAATGGGACTTGGAGAGAAACATCTGGTCCCTGTTCAGGGAAGAAAGAAAAAACTGACACTGTGTTGGTGGGCACACGGAGGGAATGTGTGGAGATAGTGCCTATTCTCCTACATTTCTGGTAACTCTTAAGAGTCAGTCTTTATGTGAGGACATGTAGCTAGATCTTACGTAAACACCCCAGCAATTCAGTCAAGGGGCCTTGTGAGGACTTGAGAAGATGTGTTCAGAAGAGCTTTGAGAAACAGATAACCCAGGCTCCAAAGGAGGAAAAGAGGAAAACCTGTGCCCTTTGCCATTGCCAGATATTATCTAGTGCCCTAAAGAACAACTGTATTGAAACTGGAGTCTGTATCTCTGCATATGGACTATCTCAAGTCATCCAAGGCCATTATATTTTACATCCACACCTGTGCCATGTACAAAATTGATCACACTAAACGTTTCTGGATTTAGGTGAGATCTGATTTTGTCTCTTTTCTGATAGTATTACGTGGGTTACCTTAAGTGAGTTAAAATTCTCAGTCTCATTTCCTAATCTTGAAAGTATAGACATATTAAATAATGGTGCCTTATTATAGCACAATGGTACAATTGTGAGAATTACAGAGGACGTATTTTTAAACTCCTGACACATAGTAAGCTTGCAGTTAATATAAGTCACATAAAATAAATTATTGCTGTTGGAACAAGATGGTACAGATCACCAATTTTCTTCCAAAATCCATCCTGGATTTGTTAAACACTGAAGACCTAAAAATAACAGCTATGCTAAACCCTTGGGGGACAGAGAAGGCAGTGATGTTCCGGTAGAGGGAGAAACTGCCCAGGCTGCCACTGTTAGGGGATATATCAGGAGAGAGCTTCTAAGTTCTTTTCTCCCCCTTTGTGGCAAGCTTGGAAAATGACTGTGTGCAAGTAGTTCCCAGTCCTCTTCCAAGTCACAGAAACCTGTGTATGCATCCAGCATCATGAAGGGCGGATGCGGGCAGGATCAGGGTGTTGGCAGAGTCTGTTTGGGGTGACAGACAACATCAAGTACAGATAAACCTGTGGAGTTACTGCTTCCTGCCCTATTCCCCACCCCAAGGCCCAGGGCCAGAAGGCTTCACAGGTAACTTCTGTGAATTTTCAATGAATAATCTTATCTAAATAATCTGGTACTGAAAATATAAAAAAGGAGGGAAGCTGCCTGACTCATTTTATGAGGCTAGAATAATCTTGATTTAAAAATTAGGTAAAGACAGTATATGGAAATAAATACCCCCTTTGCTTTTGAATATAGGTTCAGAAATACTTAAAACAATAGCTAACCAAACCTAACTCCTTAAAAAAAAAGTATCTCCAGTTATGCATGTGTAGATCCAGAAGAATAACACTGTCACTGTCACATATGCACGATGGAAAATCACCTGCCTTCTAAGCAGTCAATAACATGTTTATTAAATAAACATTTACTTAGCACGTATTATGTGCAAGTATTGTGTCAAGTGCTAACATTGCTGCTGTTCTCGCCATCAGCTTTCTGATGACCAACTCCGGAGCAAAAGCACCCAGGAAATAAGCCAGCTAGGTCCACATAGGGGATTTTGTAGGACACACAAACGTGCTTAAATATTCCTCTTCTTGTAGGCAACTGAGAGGGATAAGTAACAGCATCAGAGCTATCATTGCTGTCATCCTTCTTCCTTCATCTCTGCATTTTGGACAAACCTCCAACCCCCTCGGTGGTTCCCCCTCCCATCTGGTAAGCCCCCCTGCCTCTCTGACAACACATAAACGCACATGCACACACACTAACACATAATAGGCCCTACCCCATACCCAAAGCCTGTCCATCTCCCTCTTCTGTCTTGAGACACTTGTTTTCTCAACTTTCTCCTGATCCCTCAAGCAGAGAGTTGAAGCAAACTGGCATGCAGGGTTGGAGTTATACGTAAAATTCATACATTTTTAGGCCTATAGATTTTCAATTTAAAATTCTGTCTATGTGCCGATGGAAAAGTGTTAAAAGAAGAAAAGTGACAATGTAAATATTTTCCCCTTTGGAATATAGCAAATACTGTAATATTTCTGCCTTTCCAGCTTATGCTGTGTCACCTCAGGATCTACTTTAGAATTGGTGGGCACATGACATACAGCTCAGCTGAACTGAACACAGATCGAGCAAGATTATTCTCTTACTGCCATTAAATAGTACCTGATCACAGGTATTTCTGAGACATCGTACCCATTTCTCCAACTTCAGTAACAAGAATGAGAGGTGCTAGGTAACATATATTTTAGAGATGAAATTCTCCGAAAAGAGAAAAAGCACTCTCAAAAGTAACTTTGAATTTGCTAATGAATATCACCTGATGATTTATCTTCTTTACCTGCCAGTATGTCCAATTGAAAAGGACTGTGAACAATATTAAACATTATCTCTCTGTGCAATTGAATATAAACTATACCTTAATCTATCCAAATCTTTACTGAGCAAGTATATATTTGGTATCATATTTCTGTCAGTGAGTTGCCTACATCTATACCTTGTCATATCTACCTAGCTACCCATGTCTATTTTATTTTATTTTTTAAAAAGTTTATTTAGTGTGTGTGTGTATGTGAGAGAGAGAGAGAGAGAGAGAAACAGAGAGAACTGGGGGGGGGGGGTACCAGCAGGGGAGGGGCAGAGAGAGAGGGAGATAGAGGATCCAAAGCAGACTCCACGCTGACAATGGAGAGCCCGACGCAGGGCTCGAACCCACAAACTGTGAGATCATGACCTGAGCCGAAGTCGGGATACTTAACCGACTGAGCCACCAGTCGCCCCTATTTTTAAATCTAGATTCTTCAAATTTTAATAAGGGTTCTGGGTACAAATTTAAAATATTTTTGGGTACCTGGGTGGCTTAGTCAGTTGAGCATCCAACTCTTGATTTAGGGTCATGATCTGAGGATTGGGGGATCAAGCCCTGTGTGGGGCTCTCCGTTGTCAGTGTGGGAGCCTGCTTGAGATTCTGTCCGCTCCTCTCCCCTCTCATGCTTTCAACCAATCAATAAATAAATGCTTTCACATTTTCCCGCTTCTTTTAAAAATTATTAAAGGTGTACTTAGAAGTCTAATACAGTTTAGTTTCTATTATTTTAGGTGACTGTCATATTAAAGTTAATCTAACCCATTTTAGTTACTCTTGAGCTTTTTCATTTAGGTATGGGTTTATTTAGATAGAGCTATTAGAAACATAGTTCTCCAGGAATATGTATTAAAGTTAAGGACACATAAAACAAATTTTTATGTAGCATAATTATAATTAATGATAAACAAAACTTTTAATAAATATCTATATTAGTTGAAATTTACAACACAACCATATGCAAAGAATTACTATTGAAAAGTGATCACCAATCAAGCTAAAACTTTCCTGTGAGAAGATATCAGTGAATTCCCTTTATGGAAAGTGTCTGGGACCCCTAATAGAATAGGCAGGTTTATAATAAACAAATTCTTTTCACATGGAATGAAGAACCCACTCTTTCAGGGAAAAAAATCCATTCACTTGTAAAATAAAAACTATAAGCATGAATAATAAAATTTAGACTCTGGAAACTTCTTTATACATTTAAATACTAGTCAACTTTCCCTACGATTTAATGACACACTGCCTAGAGAAAAGTTAGTAGTTATTATATCAATTTGTACTCCCTGGACTTGGCTATCACTGATTATGTTACTAAAATATATTTGGAAATACAGCAATTTGTAAATTTAGTCTGGTGACTAGCTGTTGAAAAATCAGTAACACTTATGTCAATCACTGGCATCCAACCAGGGGAGCCCTGGGAAAATGGTATTAAGAAAGCAAAGCTTATCTTGAGATCCTTTCAACTACTCCTTTTTCATATTTCTCTCTCAATTTCCATGGCCCTATTGGCCAGACCTTCCCAAGGGGACCAGTGTTCTTAAGTTCCTCTTTCCTCTACACCCACTGTCCTGTTTTGCCTGCATTTGGGTCCCATATTCTCCAACAAATCTCATTGTGGATCCAATTCTTCATTCTCTTTTCCTATCACATGCCATTAGGTGTGCATTTTTGTTCCAATCAGATGGCATTTTGAAAAACAGTATGTTAATAATGGATCACTAGTTTAATGTCTGGAAATACCTGAACTTTATTTGTCTGCATGGAATTTTTATTTAACTTCAGCTCTTTGCAACTAGAAAAAGACATGGGATTCTAAAGTCTAAGGTGTATAAAAGAAAATTTAAAACTTAAAACTTAGAACATGATTTGAACAACACGTTTCTAAGACATGCCTCAACCAATATATGATGCCTATTTCTCTTGTTGTATGCCATTTATTTTCTAAAAGTACCACGTGATTTCTGCACATTTTCACAATTTCTATGACTGGGTTTTTGGACATTTTCTTCCATTCCATATATTTTGTAGCATTTAGGATGATGTTCAGATGAAACCTGCAATGCTCCATATTGGAAATTTAACATCTTCCCTCTGTTCTATTTTGCATTATTATAAATCACAAACTATGCTCATAATATTTAAAGTTCACAAACATGAATACTTGGTTCACAAAATCTTCCTTTGGTCTTCACATTTATCTGATTTTAAAGGCTTCTAATAATTTCTTTGCAACCACTCAGGAGTGCCTCTTGTGTATTTTATTAATTATACCATCACCCACCTGTCCCTCAACACCCAGGCAGGTTTTTGTTATATTCAAGAATATCAAGAGTTAATGTTTTAACTCTGCAGATGCCAGAACAAAAGTTGAACTCACCCAATAAAAGGAGTACGTAATAAAATGAGCAATAAATTTAACATTTAATTATTTGTGGGGCACACACTTAAATGTCTTACTAGGTGAAGGCACTAGTATAACTCCTTTAGAATTATTACCTCATTTTACCCTCATAACAATCCTACAAAGCAGATATTATGATCCCCATTTCACAGATTGAGAAATGAGGCATGCAGAGGTTAAGTAAGACCCATGGTCTTCCACAGCTGATAAATGTAGGGGCTGGGATTCTGAAACAGGCTATTCTCTCCTAATCACTATAGCATGTGGCCACACACTGTTTTTACCATGAGGAATTCTCTGCTAGCTGCTAACAATTCAATATCTCACTACCCACAGAAAATTTGACAGATTTTAAAGTGTTATTTCACAAATAACTTATACTTACAAGGAATTTCCCTGTATCCGATCTCCAAAGCATGAAAATAATTCATAAATTCCCTAACTGGAATTTTGAAAGCTTCAAAGAGGCCCATGTCTTCAAAAAGTCTGTATGATACCTATAAGCAGAAGCACAAGCTTTATAAAACACCAAATAATTCATAGCTAGTAGAGACACCTATTGGGAATAATAAGTCAAGTAACTATTGAGGAACTTTGTGTGTCTAGCCCTTGCAGTCCCTGACCACAAGGGGTACTTAATCTGTTTTTAAATGTTGGGATATGCAACCAAGAAAACAACCAACTCAAACAACAGTATATACACTGCAGAAACATACCAAGGCAATCAATTGTGTGTGATATCAACTGCTAGGCAACACTACTTCCTAAATTGCTGACTGCAAAGTGCATAACATAAGCACTAACAAATGAGAAAAGGCTTTAATTTGACTAATGTTTATTGAAAAAGAAATTCCAGAGGATAAAGGATTCATAGCTGTACCTTAGAGAAGGGGAAAGAATTATGAGACAGAAAAAGGGTTACCTTGACTAAATGTACAGAGAAACCAATTTATTCTACTGCAGTATAAATGCCATCTAAATTATTTTTTTCTCACATGTCTTCTCTTTCTCCTCCAAATATCTATTCTCCTTTCAGTTGCATTCACAGCTCTGGCAACTCAAAGTCAGTGAATACCTTTGCATGCAATTGGCATATTTGACAGGCAAATGATGGAGAAAAAAATGATAAAGGCACAGGCGGTAATGGGGAGAGAAATGGTTATTCACATGGCAGAATGGAGGACAGCACCATTTCAAGTGGCCTTACTTCGTATCTGTACAAAGGTACAGAGTTGGTTATAACTCAGGAGACCTTATGAAAGAATTATTCATCATTTTTATTATCTGCATCTCTTCTTAAAATTGTCTTGAGACTGTTAAAAACTGAGAACAAACTGAGGGTTGATGGGGGGTGGGAGGGAGGGGAGGGTGGGTGATGGGTATTGAGGAGGGCACCTTTTGGGATGAGCACTGGGTGTTGTATGGAAACCAATTTGACAATAAATTTCATATATTAAAAAAAATTGTCTTGAAATATTTCTTCCAAAGCTTTGATATAGTTTCATAAATTCCTATCTTTTGTCATTTGACTTTAAATTTATTTAAACTTATTTAAAGTCAATGACATTCCATTTTGAAGCTTATTTAATTTGAGAGAGAGAGAGAGAGAGAGAGAGAGAGAGAGAGAGAAAGAGAGAAAGACAGTGGGTGAGAGGGGGAGGAGCAGAGAGAGAGGGAGACAGAGAATCCCAAGCAGGCTCCATGCTGTCAGAGCAGAGCCTGATGAGGGGCTTGAACCCATTTACCATGAGATCTTGACCCGAGCTGCAATCAAGAGTCGGATGCTAATCCAACTGAGCCACCCAGGTGCCCCTCAATGATATTCCTTTAATTATGTACTCAGTGTTTAACATATGTGTGTGTGTGTATATATATCTCTAAAGGAATTTCTATCTAAAATGAAACAGAAGGATATAAAACAAAAAAAAAATCACACACATATGCTGTCAGAAAAATACAATTTAAAGACAGACTGATTTCCCATAAATGATTGATTTACAAAAAAAGTGGTAACACTGGAATTTTCTTAAGTGATAGGTAGTTGATCAAGAGTTGCCTCGTTATCAACCTTGGGAAGTTGTACTTATGGTTTCCAGAGGCGTGAACAAGGAATGGTCAGGGTCGGCCTGGTCTCACAAAATAAACTGACTTGAGCTTTGTTTGTATGACTGCACTGGTTTCGTCTGCTTGAGGAATTTTCAAACCTGGTCCCATTTGTTTTTTATTTTAACAGTCTCTAATTGAACTATCCCCTTTTTACATTTCCTGCCCATAGATAACAGCCCACCCCAAACCCTCAAGGGACTCATGATAGTTTGCTATAGTTTGCATATCCAAAATCGCAGTATGCCTGTTATTCCTGAATAAACTCATCTTTTTGACAATTTTGAGCTTGCCTCGGTTTACTTCTTTAGGCTGGCATAACTAAAAAGGAGAGTTATTCATTCAGCATATATCTATTGAGCCCTTACCACGTTCCAGACAATTTTCTGCATATGAGGCATATATACAGGTAAACAAAACAAAGATCTCTTCCTTCAGGGAGCTTACGGTATAGCAGGGAAGGGAAGTAAACAGCAGATATAATAAGGTATACACTATGACAAAAGGTAGTAAGTAATATGTAAAAAAAAAGGGGGGGGAGGGGAGCAGGGGTGGAGGACTGAGAATACCAGAGAAGCTATGGAATTTGCTTTTTTAAGTATGGTGGTTAGAGCAGACATATCCAAGGTGACATTTGAGTAAAAAATTGAAGGATATGTAGACTGAAGTACACGGATATCTGAGAAAAGAGTTTTTCATACAGAGAAAAAGGCCTGTGCAAAGGCCCTGAGGTATGCTTGCTGTGCTCAAGAAAGAGCAAGAAGGCCAGCATGGCTAAAACAGAATGAATGAGGACAGGAGTAGAATTTATGTTAGTAACAGCAGAGTGGGATTGGGCAGGATGCAATATTGGGGGTTTGACAGCTAGACTGACCATTGTAAGATTTTTACTCTAAGTGAGGTAGGGAAACCCTGGAAGAGATTAGAGCAGGGAAGTAACTTTATTTGACTTCTGTTTTAAAAGCATCACCGTAGCTGCTGTTGGAAACAGATTACACCCTAGGTACATCAACTTCTATATGCTTTTCTCCACTCTGAATGGAAAATACATTGAGGTTTTACCCTTTTTGTTTGGAACATAACATCCACACCTCCTCTCTTTAAAAATGCAACAGAAAGTGAAGTTAAGGTTTCTGTAATATTTCAGGCTGTTTTTTTTAAGTTAGCTCCTCCTTACTACTGCTTTAGTCTGTATATGAGTTCTCGCTTATAAATACCTAAAGGGCTTAACTATGCATGTTACTTCAGGGACCTGTCCGAGATCACACAGCTGACATTTTCAGAACCAAAATTCAAGCCAAGCCTTTTTTGGCTCCAAATTTTGTGCTCTAAATTGTGTTAGATCCTACCACTGGTATGTGAAAAGCAATGTTTTTAAGATTGCAAATAACTAAAGTTTCCCATTACTCTCTTAAACATTTGAAAGATGAATTGAAAAAATTAAGACAACAGGATATCTTAGAGTATGGTTTTAAAATAGAAGAATTTTCACTAAGATGCCATTACAAATCAACCACTAATAATTTACACTACAAATACAGATTCCATTAACCAGGTAAATACTGGTAACTGGAAAAAGCAAGCACTCTTCTGAAATCTGAACCATGCCCTTTTAAATTTGTTAAAGTAAATATGATAGTCATCAAAAAGGCAGTCAGTATATTGAGACTGAAAAGTCATTTCCATTGCACATATGTCTCTTTAAAAATCTTTTGAAGTGAGATTTTTTCTGTGTAGTTTCAGCCAAAAGGTGATTTCTCGGAATGTTCAAGTTAATTCATTTCAGCTGTCCCAAAAGTCTTACTAGGGTAAAAAAAAAAAATATGCCTTTCACACAGTGAAAATTTCATGATTTTGTGCTTATAAACTCCAATCAAAGAAAAAAAATCCCATAAAGTTCTACTCAGCAAGACAAATAAAACTGCATTTTCTCAAAGTTCAATGTTTTGTAAACCGGAAAGACAAAATAGTGACGTACTAAGGATCATGTAGTTATGTATTTATTTTTGAAAGATGACTGGGAAAAAAAAAACATTAGCGAATTTTACTGCAATCTAATTGTTCATTACATCTAATTTTTCCATTGTGTACTCCTATCCAGGACTCTTACAAAACATTTTGTGGCAAAGCTGGTCAAGGGTCACATTCCCACCCCTTGTTCCCAGAAATTAAAGGGGAGCTAGGTACTTGGAACAGTATTTGCTATACTGTCACTGTAGCTAAGAAACCAACTACTACAATAACCATTTTCCCACTGGCTCAAGCTCTCTGTTCCCAGTTTGAAGACAGAATAAGTGAATGTTTTATGAGGGGCTGAGAAACAGCTGAAGGTAAACAAAAGTCAATAGTATGGATTTCCTGGGGCACCTGAGTGGCTCAGTCATTTGAGCATCTGACTTTTGATTTCAGAGCAGGTCAGGTCATGATCTGATCTCATGGTTCCTGAGTTCGAGCCCCGGGCTCTGTACCGACAGTGCGGAACCTGCTTGGGATTCATTCATATTCATTCTCTCTCTCTCTCTCTCTCTCTCTCTCTCTGTCTGTCTGTCTCTCTCCCCCTCCCCTGCTCCCGCTCTCACTCTCTCTCTCTCAAACTGAATAAATAAACTTAAAAAAATAAGTATGGGTTTCAAATCACAGGTCCGATATTTACTATATAGCTAGATGAATGGGATATGCTGTTTTAAGCCTTGGTTTCCTCTTCTGAAAAACAGAGATTAAACAGAATACCTGCATCAACGTTACTGAGAGGATTAAATTGCAGAGCTTGGGGGAGTCTGTGACATACGTATCAAATACCAAACAATGTGAAAATGTTCTCTTCACAGGAAACACACTGCAGTGAAAGGGAAAGCAGAGTTCTGGGCCCACCGCCATCTCCTCTTGCTGTGCCATTCCAGGGGTATTTCCAGGTAAGATCCTTCCCTCAGAGGTGCAGTCTGCAAGGGGGTTCAGAAAGTGGGATACAAAATCTCCCAGGAGGAGTCCCGAGGTGTGAGGTGAAGGTGGACTGGATAAAAACAGCTGCCCTTAAAGCTGTCTTCACGATCACCTAGCATAAAAGAGGTTACTTAGCACTGAGGAGAAGGAAAGAGAGGAGAAAATGGGCCCACTAACTCGTAGGAAAGGTGCAAGGGCTGTCACCCTAGGTCTCACAGTGTTCATGGTTAGAAGACAGTTTAGCAGAGGCAACTACACGGTACACAGACCATATAATTATTTTGACCTTCATAAGCCATCAATCATTTTAGCACACTTTTCTGCGTAGGAAGTTGAACTGCCATTATTTTGACACATATCTAACTTCCCTACTAGTCCCTTTAAGGCACAGACCTACTTTTCCTTCTTGAAGACTAGCCTAGTACTTTGTATTTGTGGATCTGAAAAACAGAGGAAAGGCCCCTCTATCATCTTCCTTCAAACCTTCAGGGATCAGGAAACCTCACCCTGAAACTCCACACTTAAGATACTTGTTGAGAAGTCTGAAGAAAGCCTGTCTCTGATGCATGGAGTAGAAATCAGTATGACACGTGATTTCTCTTCTAGTGTTTTCCAGGGAAATGTTGGTGGCTCCAAAAATCTGGGTCTTGAATTCTACGTCTCATATTAATTTGGTGGTCCTTAGCATCTCTGCTGTGATATTTAGTCAATCTATGAGAACACACTTGAAGCATTTTACATAAGCTGATAAATATTATTGTATTAGCCCCTTTCATTGAGGGTGTGTTCTGAGAGGTGTTTGATAACAGAACAATTCCAGTGTTTTGTTTTGTTTTTTTCATTTATTGAGATCATACTCAAATTCTTAATTTCTGTGTTTTCTTTCTCCTTCAAGGACACAAATTTATATATTTTTTAATGTGGAAAGCCTTGAGAGTCGTCTAGCTTAAGGAAAATATACAAAAAGTCTTGTTAAGTAGCAATAGTTCATAGTCTATTTCTTGTGATACTTAATGGTGTCTTCTATATTAGAACAGAGAACTCTGATATGTTTCTCACAGCAATGGAAGGAAATGTGTTTCTGCACAATTTTAGGTCTTTTGGTAAGACCTAAACACTGAAATATTAAAAAAAAAATTAAAAACTAGTCATTGGAAAAAATTATGGACAATAAATTACTATTTATTATTAGGTAGCTTTCTTATCTTGAGGGCTTGTATCAGCTTTTATTTGTTTTGTCCCTGTTCCTCTCCACTGTCTTAAAAAACTACGTATTTTAATTGTACATTATGGTATTCACTCACTTGAAATTCCAACTTCTTTTGTTGACCCACTACCAAGGAATCTACAGAATGTGAGGTACTAAAATTTCCTTTCTCCACCTGAAGTCCACCACCAGTGTCAAGCATGTACAGAGCTTTAACCAACCAAGGAGTTTTTTTTTTTTTTTCCTACATTTAAAGTCACACGTATGAATGCATTCCTTACCTGGCTAAGAATACGGCCACATTTTCTTCCTATTTTTTCCACCAAATCAAAAATCGGAAAATTCCAAGTATTTAGCTGCTCCATAATTGAGTCCAAATTATCCATGACCAGAGGTTCAGGAGCAAGAACTGGTTTGTCCTATAATGAAGAAGAAAATATTTTAAGAACATGTAATTTTTTTCTACAAAGCAATTTGCGCTTTGTTCAACAACTGAGTTTACAAAAATAAAGGACTTAAAACTTCAGGGTGAATGAATGATCTTAAAAAAAAAAAAAGCAAGGTGAATAAGACATTGGTCCAAAAGTAAGGAGAGAAGGTCCTAATGCTGTTTCATACCATGAATTTTGCGTATTAGGTGCCTGCCTATTGCTGGTTCATATATGCCACAGAAAAAAATGGATGTTTCTTTCCTAATAGAACTGCTTTTCACCTACTATGGGATTCTTCAATAAAGACTAAAGGACTTTAGGATGCTCTGAAATTGTATATAAACTTATCTCTTTAGAAGTATATGTAAATTTTTCTGGGAGGGTTCCTGGTTTATATTGGACTTTCAAGAGAAACCCATGATGGGGGAGGAGTCAATCACCCCCTACTTGGCCAAATTTATATTATTGTTTCAAAATCAGCATTAATCCTATGATAACTGCCACATTTTTCACTATTTTTATTTAATTCATGTGATGTATGGTTTATAAAGAAACCCGCGCTAAAGAAATGTAAAGACATTTTACGGTATGTTCTAAATGAGGATATTCTTAAGAGTACATTTACCAAAAGGTAAAAGTAAAAAATGATAGTGAGGATTAGGAAACATGCAAATTACATTATCTGACAATCTCTTTAAATTAAAAGTATAAATGGTAACTCAGGTAAAATAAAAATGATAATAGCAACAATGGATAATTACATGACAGTGAACTATTTTCTACTATTTACTGCCTCCCCAAGATTAATCAGACTCAAATGTATGCTTTTATCTTCTTTAAAAGGATCTCTAGGGGCGCCTGGGTGGCGCAGTCGGTTAAGCGTCCGACTTCAGCCAGGTCACGATCTTGCGGTCCGTGAGTTCGAGCCCCGCGTCAGGCTCTGGGCTGATGGCTCGGAGCCTGGAGCCTGTTTCCGATTCTGTGTCTCCCTCTCTCTCTGCCCCTCCCCCGTTCATGCTCTGTCTCTCTCTGTCCCAAAAATAAAATAAAAACGTTGAAAAAAAAATTATAAAAAAAAAAAAAAAAAAGGATCTCTATAAACACCCCAGATCAGTCATCATTAAAGGATATTTGAACGGGTAGCAAGTGTCAGTATAAATCTAGCTTAATACAATAAGGAAAATAAATATTGGCATGCTTTCTAAATAAAGGAAGTGCTAGGAAAAAGTAGCAGAAGCCCTAAGACAACTAACATATTTCACTTTTACTGATGTTTATAAAATATTTTTTTATTGGATGAAATAATTTTTTTCTATGCACTTTTAGATTTACATTTTTAGATTCTAGGATTAAACACCTGTAATCACTTGTGGACATGAATATTTATGGTTTTAATCACTAAATAATAGAATCATTAAGAGATTGATATACTTGCATAAGGAAAACACATACTGACACACATAGGTATGGCTATAACACATGTGTGTTCCAAAAGAGATACATCTGTAAATCTAACGACTCAGGGATCCGTTTCTAAGTCAATTTCTGTAACAGAAGGCAATCTCTCAAGTAAATGAATGAGCACAGTGATATGGGGCTACCAGGAATATCATGGTCTCAGACGTGTAGGTGCCACAAGCCGAAGCTTTCCTTAGAGGCTCTCTCGGGCACTCGGTCTCATCTTCATTCTGTACAATATCACTGCTATCGCTGTTGTTATTGGTTTCATAATCAGAGGTAACTTGAGTAGTGTCATCTGCAATTACAAGAGAACAGATTATGATGAAACCTGCTAATGGAAAAAGGGGTCCTATGTGAGCGCATGTTCCTAAGCGAGTAGGGAAATAACTGCTTTCATGAGCTGACACACCAAGAAGGTGAGATCATGAAATGGAGAAAAGTACACATTTCTTAACCCAAGAAAATAGACAGAATTATGACCTGTGGTTTATATTATGCTCAGTAATTCCTCAGTAATAATATGTAGATCAGCAGTTTATACTTTTTACAAATCATACAACATTATGTTCCTTTTTCCTTTATGCATCCGCCAACACATTAAACCAGCAAGTAGCTGACAAAACACTAACTCCAGAATGGGCACATGGTAGAAGTTAGCTGACACCTGAGAACAAGGTGGTGTCTGTGGGACATGGCACAGTAGCATGTGCTGAAGGACTGGGGACATCTTGTGT